>NW_027108914.1:1508889-1559450 GCF_000696795.3 Halyomorpha halys | reverse complement strand
AACGACAGGACTTTTTGAATGACCTGGTATAATAGTTTATATTTTCATAAATATTCAATTCTAACTCTATCTGTTAGGTTTTTCTAATTAATTCTTTTATATTATTTTATTAATTATTTATAAAGAAAATATGTATCATGGACATCATTTCTAATACATATTTCTTTTATGGTTATTACGTTTGTATTTTGGCAAGAAAAAATCTCGAAGAAATTTGAAATATTTTTTACCGTTTTCCTTTATAGTATAAACAAATCTAAATTTTTTAGTATAATGTACAGTTACATCGACCAGATATTTACTTCTTTGATTTATACTTCAAAACCGGTCTAACATGTGTCCTTGAGTTTGCAGTTATAACTTGGTTCTGGTTCAAGAAGTATGGATCGAGCACCGGAATGAATATAAAAATAATTTCAGAGCAAATGTGTGTAATTTATAATTATTAATGAATATTTTTTTCAAGAAATTTTAATACTAATTGCACAATAAACGTCAAAAATAAATCATTAGGAAAGATTAATGTGTAGAATTTATAATTCTAGCGTTGAATTCCAAAGCTGTCCAATTCTGTTTTCTAATAAAATATAGCTTTTTCTTTTTTACGCCAGCAGTTTTTTTTATTATTGATTTAACATTATCATGAAGTGAAAAAATAAGTACTGTTTAACATCCTGCGATTTAACAAACTACAAAACATGTTAATGAAAATAAGTTAAGTACAATTAGAAAAAAGATTTGTAATGGAATCTACGTTGCAATTATGTGTCTAGTATAAATTACATAATTATGTCTCAATATTCCTTAATATATTATATAATTTATAAAAAAATAACCTATAAGATTACATTTTCATTTTCTCTTATTTGCAAGAGTTTCCAACATTATAACTCAGAGAACAACATATTACAAAAAATAGATTACAACATAAAATTATAAACATATATAAAACATATTACATGTCCAAAGAACAATCTTAATTTCAGTATCACAGCCTCACATTGATTTATAAATCTTTGTAGGCTATTATACTCAAGTCATTTCATCATAGTCAAAATTAACATTAATTTATCACTATACTATTTCATAATGAATTATATTTCTCACAATTTTTGTATTATACTGCCATTAACTTATGTCAACATTAATGAAATTGACTTGGTCATAATATCCTGCAAAGTTTTATAAATCAATGTGAGGCTGTGATACTAAAATTAGGATTGTTCATGATGATGTTGGAGATGTAATATATTTTAATAAAGAATGTTTTGGCATTTATAATAATGTTTGTTATTATTAATATATATAAATTATTTTGGGGGACTTTGAATATAGGCAAGTTATTTTAAATAATATCACTCTGTTGTTGGTATTTTTAGGTCACTGTTCTATATGATTAAAATATAAAATACGCTTTTAACCAATAATAATTGAAACTGTGATTTTATGAAAATTTTTTTAGGAAAGATTATTAGACCAGTTATTATTAATATTTATAAATGCAACCTATCAAAAAATAGTAGATTATGAAATATTAAATTCAAAATTAAAAAAAAAAAAAATGAACATTGAATAAAATTTTATTCTAAAATAAGTAGTAATACAAATACATGACTATATCTTCTCCCTCCGCCTCTAACAAAGCCCCACACAGTCACGCAGGCCAGTAGACCGGAGAGCTAATGATAGGTTTGACACTTCCGATGTCGTGTCACTCTTATCAGCTGGTTCGATATCCACGGCCTGTAATATCCTTCTATACACTGCCACCATAATATGTCTGAGCGGCTCCTTCGGTGTATAATACATCGCTGGTTGACCTGGGGGAGTTTTTAATTTCCGGTCCGTATAATTGTAAGTGTGGCGCACCTGGGTCACCGAGTCGTCTTCGGTTGGGTTTTTCATATGCTATTTTATATTAAGAAGTACTTTTATATTTGTTTTTATCATTTTCAAAATGTTTATTTGTATAATTATCATCTAAAACACACTGCGTTGTAAAAGCAAAATATTAACTTTGCCAACTTTGCCCGTAACAATAGGTCTATAATACAATAAATACTAAAAAAGTTGGTTATAGACATAATAACAACTTTTTTAACAACCTTTGTTTTATAGTATAATAGTTTCAAATTGAAAGTAGTTCACTCTCAAATATTTAAACCTATCTTCATCCAAGTTTGGTAATACTGAAGATCTCCAGTGCGTAGATTTTAATACTGATCCCCTGAGAAAAGGAACTGCATATCTTAATGATAGAACATGGAAAATACTTTCAATACAGTTGTCAATTAGCTCATCTTCATTCTCTTTCTCACAAGTTTGAAGATCAATAAGACACTCAGTAACTAAACTTTCACACCAATTCCACTTTTCACTCACTCTAGGCATGTAGTAATAAATTGTTTTAATGAAAACTGAAAATTAAATCAAGTTCGAAGTAAACAATAACATGAGGCTCTGGAAATAAACATAAAGGCTTATAAAACAAGTTGCTCAGAAAATCCGCTAGGGGCTTATGCATTTAACGTTTAACATGACTTTAAATAGGGCTGCTCACAATCCTATACTTATAACATTTAACCTGGTAAAACATTTAACATTTAACACAACATCATGAATACATCTAATAAAAGAAGGAAATATTTCTCCAGTTAACATAAGTTTTTCCATTTAACACGTAAAACTAAAGATTATGAATACCCTTATGATAAAAGAAGGAAATATTTCTTCATTTTATACGCTTTAAGATGTTAAACTAAAGATCGTGAATACCCCTTCTGTATCGTTCCAATTTATGTATCCATACCGCCGAAGCGAGTACTTTTTATTTTATTTGTTAATTTCTACACCTATGTTACAAATTAAGAAATAAAATAAAATATAACTTTTTTTCCCCCAACTCCTAATTTAATTTATTAAACAAATTCAATATATAGAGAGGAAGATCTACATATATGCACTGTAAATATGCAGATATATATATATATATATATATATATATATATATATACACCTATCTAATTTCTTCCGTATATACTATATTTGCTTAGTATATTAAATTGGAAGGTGGGAAAAAGACTAATAAAAATGTTACATTTTATTCTATTTGTTAATTCATACGTACATGTAGATTTGAAAATTAACATGCCGAGATGTTAAAATTTACAAGAATAAAACAATTCGATTTAAGAATGTTAAAAGTAGATCAACTGAGATTTTTTTCTTGTTAACAGGGAACAAGGATGAAAGAGAAAAAAAAATGAAATATTACGGTCAATTATAAGACTCCAGGAAAACAACCCCTACAATTTTTTCAGTATCCTTCAAAGACAGTCTATATTTATCATTCCACCCCGAGGCGGTACCAATTGAAATAAGGGCGGGGGTTAACTGGGGAGGCTGTTAAGATGGCTGCTGCCCTTCCAGCTATGGTTGCTTGAAATTGCAAATTTTTAAGTGAAATGTACTTATAGTATTTATGCGCGTTAAAATTATAATGATGTAATACAACCATATTAAAACCATTAGGTAAAAATCCTATCTGTAGTTTATTAACTCATATATAATTAAATTTTAATTTCAGATGTTTGATTAATTTTACTGCGATAAAAGTGTTTTAATTTCTCAAAATTCATTAGAGAACATTTAATTATATCATATACATAAACATGTCTGTAATGTATATTATTATAAAAGCGTTATTTATTTTCTTTTTCTAATCTCAGCTGTTATTTAGTAGGCCATTTTTTAGTGATTTTTATGTCCGTTAATCTCTGGCTAAATTTAAGGTTTGTAACTTTTTCCATTTTCACTAACGTTCTTCAGAATTAAAAAAAAAAAATAAATAAAACTAACACTTAAAATAAAATTGATAGTAAGTCATTAATTAATTAGGATTCAGAATCTCCCAATCAACAGCCTGAATCATCCTCAAAATGTAATAAATATATATAATATTTCATATTATTAATTTTCAGAAATATATTATTATTACTAATATATAATTTACTTTAGCTACAGAATTACTTTTACATCTGTGTATCATTACTTTAACATGTCTACTATAGCGTCACTCTGATGAAATTAATTTGTTTAATTAATCATTTTATGTCGTAGTTGTTTATCCACCATCCAACCGAGCTTATAAGGGATTTTCTCTTTGGAATTATTGATCTCGTTGATTTATATTAATTCATATTAATCTCATTATTTTAGTTTAAATAATTATATTCAAATTTAACACCATCCACTTTTTTTTTTAATCACAAAATATAAAAATAAATTCGGAAAAGGTTTTTTATTTTATTATTTAGAGAATAATTCAGTAATACTTTAGATATACAATTAATGTAAAAAAAAGTTCTTAAAAATATCACTGTATTATCTTTTTTTTCATGCAAAAGCAACTTTGTAGACTAAAATATAAAATATACTCTTCTGAAAATTATTTTATTTTACTTTTTTACTTAGTACCTGCGATATACTTCCTCTAATAAATCTGACGAAAAGGAGAATTTTGTTAGATCGATAGCATAACTGTAACCAAGGAATTAAAGAACGGAGTTGCCTCGGAGTCAGAACACAGCTGTTCATAATAAACTTTACGTTTCCCTCAAAATTATAAATTTTCAGAACAGTATAAGTATACATACGTGTTTAGGTTTGTTGATAATATATCATGCTTTTATAGGTTTATTGCTTTCTCTGCTATAACAATCCTAAAACAACATATGTTCCATTGACTAGAATAGCTCCGTTTCCGACTCATTCATTTTATGATCTTTATGAATGGATTTGAGATTTGGAAACATTCCCCTGGACCACCACCAATGCTACCAATCATCTTAATTGCCCAAAAACCCTCAAATATTTGAACCCGCTGATCAGGCAAAAAATGAAGAATGGAAGCAAATACCGGAATGATTTAGTGCCATGGTGAAACGGACTAATGTTTCTGTTCCAGTGAGATTGGTTCGATGATTTTGCAATAGGCACTGCGTAAATAACTTCTATAAATAAGCTTTCATAAATGACGGCATGGCTATACGTTAATTAGAAAATATTTTTTTTTAAAAATAAAAACAAAACCGCTTTTGAAAAGCTAAGTGGTTGGAACGTTATTAGTTAAAACAGTAATAAATCGATGTGGTATTACGAAATTATTTATTACAATAATACATATGAATTATGATTAATTTTTAAATAAATTCTTCATGTTTTATATTCTATCTGAAAGAATTTTTTTCTGGAATAAAGCATATCTTTGGAAGGTGTGTTCATTTTTTAAATGTATAATTGAAGACTTGTTGGAAGAAAAAGATTATAAAATATAATAAAAAATGATAAAAAACTATTGTTTCCGGCTTAAATTATGGGAAAATAACGTAAAGTAATGTAAAGGTTATTGAAGATAAAGTATTCCGTAGAATAAGTGAACCAAAGAAACATTTATAAAATTATAAAATGCCGCATTGCATGAAATTCTATAAAAATAGTTGAAATAATGGCATAATTTATTTGTCAGTAAGAATATTTTCCCCAAAACACAACTTTTGCTATGCATTAAACGTCAACGAAAGAGGTGGGGGTCGCTTTTATATCAGTTTCATTAACTCTAGAAGTTTGGAGGACTCGGAGTCTGATATATATTTTTCGCGCAAGACATCTAGAATCATTTTATCTTAAATTTTTGAATTTTAAGATTTCGAACATCTTCTCAGCCAATCCCATTAGACAATATTTATTTATTAATAGCCAACTATTTTCTTCTAATGGATATATAATTCTTTTAAAAAAAAAAAAATTATATGCTTCTTAAAATATTTTTATTTGGAGAAATTCTGGACTTTCCTCTTATAAATTTGACATATTATCACTTTATGAAACAAACTTTATTACTGAATATTTGGGAATGGTTCGGAAGGGTGAAGGAAGGGCCCAGAGTGGACCTAGGGGAACGCTATCTGAGGGTAAGGGTGCCAACTGGGGGGAGGGGGGAGGAGGAAGGGGGTGCCAACTGGGGGCGGTCGACGTTTTGACGAGGGTCACAGTCGCCATTACGCCGACTTATTTTTTCCTTTTCCCTGGCCCGCGGCATCTTTTGCCATTTTCTCTCGGTACACGATCCGGGGATGGTTTTCACTTAAAAATACCGCTTCGAAATTAGTGAGTCCGAGCACTGATTTATGACCTAACGGTACGCGGACCTTGGTGCCGGGTTTGCGTAATGCGTCTCTGTACGCGGCCCCTGAGGATGGGAATGTGGGCCGTTCGAAACTGGAATAAGAACCAGGATCTGGACTAGTTTCCGACTAAACGAATCTCGAGAATGTTTCCATCTTAAGTTACGAGGATGGATTTGAAATGCGCTGAACATTTCCTTTTCATGGATTGTCCTTCATTTCATACCCTTCTCTAAGTAAATGCATAAAGGACGATATCCACCATAAAAAATCATAAAAATCATGGAAAGTTTACAATTAAATACAATGCCAATAAAGTATTACTGTAATTATATAAACTACATTTTTAAAGATTATTAACCCAAGAAATCCAAAGTTATCTAACTGAAAAGTTAACAAACATTTTTGTATTTTTATTCACGATTATAAACAAAATTAATAAATTGACCATAATTTCTTAACTCATCTCCTTTAGTAAAAGATTTTAAAATTTCAACTAATAGCCATGTACTTACAAAATTCATTTTCCATTACACTGAACTCCGTAGTATAGTGACTTCGAAAAAAAAATTGGCATTTTGTATTGCATATGTTATTAAAACATTTAATGTTCATTTTGAATTATTTTTCTTTTTATTAAATTTCTATATTTAATAAACTGATATATATTTTTTACTTGAAAAGAATAAAGAGTATAGTTAATGAGTAAATTTGATATAATTGCAAATTTTTTTTTTTATATAATTAATTTTCTTTAGAAGTATTTAAAGTATTTTGTATTCTCTTGCCGACTCTTGGAATAATCCTTACAACAAATTTATTTACAATGGACGATTTATTTTATTTCAAACAATTGTCTAAAAGGAGAAAAAAATTATGTCTTATAACAATTTATTTTCATATTTAGTTCTTCCATTTCAAATAAAATTATATTCATTATTATTTGTATATTGCGTTATGACGGGGCCGGTATGTAGGGAGCAATCAGTAGGACAGAATTCGAACCTTTGGGTCTGAATTTGGACTTAAAATCTTATTACTCTAACTAATAGAAATTTACAATTTCTAAAAAAAAAAAACAAATTAATAATGAGTGAATATTTAAACTGGATAAAAAATTATGTTATTAATGAAATTAAAAAAAATAAAATGTGATCTAAAAATGGATCTTTCGAAGGATTTTGAAAAATCAAAGCGGTATTCTAAACACTGAATTTTCGTTAACTTTTATTTTAAATTAAGTTTGTCACCTAATAAAAATTATTAAATAAGTTAATTTTGTCTTGTATAGTTGTTAACGGCCATTATATCAAATCAGATTGTCAAAACATACAACGGCCCGAGAAGATTAAATAGGCTATTCATTGATGATTTATTTTGAGAGAGGTCGGAATAAATTGGTATCAACTGTCCCAGATGAAGGAATTGTATCGTGAATCGATTTGAAAAACAATTTATTAACTAATGTTTTTTTTATGGAGAGGGTGGACTAATAAAATTAAGGATCTGTCGAATAATACAATTTTTTAAGATGTATTTTTTTTTGTTATGTGGCAGTATGTGGTCGAATACTTAATAAGTCATAATTTGTATCAACGTAGTTTCTTAATACTTACTTCTGTTTTGCTTATAGATGGATCAGGTACCCAATATATTAATAAGTCTGGATAGTTCATTTGTAGGAATAGGTTCAAGTCCGATACCTCCCGGAAGATAGTTCATCAGAACCCGTGCTCTCGAAACAAGGAGCATTCCGGTCCGATGTGGGAACCTGATAACCCACGGGAGTTCTGGATTCCTGCATAGCTTCCTTCTCCTGAAAAAAATAAATTATAAGTAATTTGTCTCAGTTGAAACGGGAATGTATTTTTTTTTTGTGAGTAATTTCTGGATTTATTGTCCTATCTTAAGAATTTCCAATCATCAAATATCAATGTGAATAGCTTAAAGAGTTGGTTACACTTTTATTTGAGAACATTATTTATGTTTTCTATAAAATGGATAAAATAATATTTTAAATTGTCATACTTTGCCTACGGTTTACATGGTATAATTAATTAAACATTGAAAACATTAGATGGTAATAACTAATTCTTACCATCTAAATTAATTTCAATATGATTTTCTTACTTATTTGATTTAAATTAAAGTGCTTTGGAAAGATAGTAAATTTTCAAATATCTAAATTACATTTTTATATGAAAAAACAGCAAGCAATCAGGCGAAAGGTCAGGAAAAATCATTGGACGATTAGGGTAAAGGTATCTCCATCAAATACTAATTTCTTATTTGTTTTAAAGAATAAAATTTTTTTATACATTGTTTAAACATTTTTAAAATTGTTTTTTATGAATAATAGTGTTTTGTACATCGGATTCTCAGCTTTTCTGGCCATTATTCCATACTAGGTATATTCCTTTTTTTTTTTTTAGTTTATTTTTAATGTTTTAAATTTCCACATTAGATAAAATTTGATAAATATATACTGACTTACAATCGACGAACACATACTAGAGTTCGTACCTCCACATCGTCTATAAACTGCATGGACAGGCCAAGAGTCTGATACAGTTAAAGTGCCCAAAATATTAGATGGTGAGAAAGAGCTGGATGAGAGATCTCCTTATGAGAAATACTGTTCTTCACCATACTGGTCAAATCGTTATTTCTTAAGCAGTCAGACAATGTTATTCTTATGACAGGTGCTGGGATTTTTTTATCTGTAAATAAAAAATAATAATAATCAAGTACAATATTCAATATATTTCTTTATTATGAATTAATAAAATACGAATTTAAAAGCTTTGAAAGTTGAATACAAATTAACTTAGTTTAATTAAAAAATACCGTTATGGTCATAGATTTCTGCAAGCTGCAAGAAGGTACTGGTAAGATATTCGTCCATAAATCAGAGTAAATTAAGACTTAAATTAAGGCAGTATACTATATCATCAATAATAATATATAAGGGTGTTTGTTTATACTTGATATAATCATTTCCAATAATAAAAATACACTCTTGTTACTTTTATTCGATCTTATGTAAGTTATAGGTGATAAGATGTACGTAATACTATGTCATATGAGTAATCTGTCCTACCTTACATTAAATTATCTTTCAAATTTATTTATTAATACTTTTATTCAAATAGTTTTTTCTTTAACAGTATGAGGGGTTTGAATGAGAGTGAATTAAGTCAAGTTTAGCATCTTATAAAAAAGTGAACCGTTTGGAAATTTACCTAAGTGATATATTTGTATTATACATGCATTATTAAAGTACTTAAATGTTATATTCATAATATTCATATACAATTTAAGTATATTTATAAAAGACTTACTGTTTTGTATGAAATCAAACCTGACTTCTGTATCATTCTAACAATATATGATATTACAATTCATATATGTTTCCAAGTTCATTTATTAAATTTAGTAAACATAATTTACTTTGTGTGAAAATTTAAATAGTACTTGTTATTATTTAAATATTACATTTTACTATATATATTTATTTTTGTTTCAGGTACGTTTCAAAGTTTGTTTCCCTTGCTGTAAGAAAGAAAAGAAAAAAGTGAGTGACATAATTAGCTTATTGGATAAATTAATATTTATGGTCTAAAATAATTTAATTAAATTACAAAAAAAAAATATTTTCTAATATTCGAATTATCAAAACTTAAGCTTTAAGGAACCCTTCGATACGTGAATTCAAAACTTTTACAAAATTCTTTAGATTTGTGAAAGTTAGATGGTTTGGATGGTCAGTATAGAGAAGATGCACCAGTAGAACGCACTATAACAAAACTTTTTTTTTAGTATTAGGTTGTTAGTTTACTCATAGTTTTTATTTCAATGCTCGAATCAGGTTGGTAAACTAGTCTCAAAGCTAATTTACTTTAGGTTTTAGCAAAAATAATATATTATAATTCTATTAACTGAATTAGCCTGATATTCGAAGTCATCCAAATTAAGAATAAAATTAAAAGCTTAGAAATTAAAATTTCTATATGCAAAAGAATAGTTCATACTTCCAGTAAAAATAATCTAGAAGATAATTTAAAACTAAAAGTATGTGAACTTTAATGATTATTAAAAAATTATGACTTACCACTTATCTCGTTAACTCTCAAATAAATACTACACCCAGAAAGAGACTCTTAATTGCTGATATACCCCATCACAGACTGCTAATTAGATATCTTCCTAAAATGAATTCGAGCCAAACAAATTGTTCCAAATCCATATTTTTTATATTTTAAATCTGAATGCCCCTACTAACGGTAAGTCTACCAAATATGAAATTTTCTTGCACTTTGAAGATTCAACACCTCACCCGACTCTGAAAACAGGAAAAGTTTTTTACCGTTTTAAGTCCTGTAACAGCTGATAACAGTTTTGGCTCGGTGTGTATCTCCATGTAATTATGTAGCTGGGAGGTGGTGGGATCAGCACCTGCCCTTACAGCTGTCATCACAGGTGACCGACCACCTTCGTAGCCATCTTTATCTCGACACAGGATCTGAAGAAGGCCCCTTGGTGTGTTCTGTTTTATTTTCGTAATGTATTGTTTGATTTGGTCGTCTGTTCACCTTGATCACTTGATTATTATATTCTGAATAAAATGATATAGGTACAAATAATGAGTAATAATTATAATGGATTTCCATTTTTAATACATGGAGATACATTTTTAAGCACTAGTTTTATTAATCAATCTATATAATTTATTTTTTTATTGGCTAGCTTACTACCTAAAGTAAGGAAACCCGATTTCTCCAAGAAGTAAAAAAAGTTAATTCTCTCATATTCGAAATTCTTTAGTCGCATTTTACGTTCATGATATCAAGAAATGAATTAGGTGGCAGCCAAAAAAATCTATAAAATAATAAATAATAAAATTATACCCACTAAAATCTTTACAGGAGGGTATGAAAAAAAAAATGAATTAGGTTCAATGTCCCATCTATATTTGATTGTCTGTTTTCGACCAAATTTTGAGGAATATTTAGCCCCAAGTTTGAGGTTTAAGATAGATCAGGTCTAAATATCATCAGATTTCGTCAAATACTTTAGCTTACCCCAATTAGCTTCAAACTTCCGAGATCTCTTTCAATACTTAATTTTGTTTTTATTTATTATGAAAAATTAGGAAAAATGATAAAAAAGAATATAACTTGAATCGAGTACTGTCAGAATCTGAGAAGCCCTGGTACTCACATAACTGAATCAACTTAATGTGTTTATATCAATGACGTTTTAATTATATATTACAGGAATTAAAAACTACCAGATATACGTATAACGTATATGTATGTATTCAATAACGTATTTCGTTAGGGGGGTACGAAAAAGAATAAATATTTATTAAGTGTATTTTTTTTTTTAATATTTTGCCTCACAACAATTCTAGGTCAAACTACCATATATCCTGAGGAATGGGCATTTCTGAAATTTAATTAATAAATTAAACATAATTATAAATATTTGTGACCTGTAGGCAGGAAAGGAACCATTAAATATTATTATTGTTTTTATAACATATTATTTTGTAACTAATTATTATGTTTAATACCGATTATAAAATTATAATGTTTTTTTTAATATCAATTATATAGAATTTAGTATGAACGGTAAATTCTAAATTTGATAATATTTAATTGCCTTGTTTATCAAATGTTTTAAGTACTTATTAATGAAATAATTATCAGTTTCATACGAGGTGAAACTTAATGAGAACTCATTATCTTAGAGGGCAAGTCAACCTGATCTTAGATCTTATTTAACATAATTATTTTTTGGATTCACGTCTGGCTCTCAACATAATATGAATTTTAAATTAGCAAAACAATTTCTCTAATAAATATTTATTTTAGAGTTATTTGAAGTCTCCACTCATTTTCCAAGCGAGTTGGTTATTTCCACAAAAGGTTAGAGAACGGGAAAGTAAAAAAATAAAATAAAAAGTAGACAAACAAAGGTATGAAGTTTTCTGGAGCTCTTTCAAAAGTTTGTGTGAAAATTACAGAGAATTTTCTCTTAAGTTTTCTCCCACTTTGGCCCAGTAGATTTTACCAACTCGAGAGTGAGTTGCCGTCCGATAGTCTAGGATAAAATTAGAAGCCATTTCAAAACAACACGTTTATTACGACTTTACTTCAACTATTGGAAGTTGACAATTTTTACAATTTAATAATAATGATTAATACTTTTAACTGTAACAGCAAACTGATTCAGAAGGCCTTTTGTACCGGTTATATTTTATTTTGCCACATAAATTCATTGTCACAGACTAATATATATAGTATATTTATCTAAAATTAAGTATAATGAAGTTAATTAAATTTTATACTTGCTTTGGTTGGTGTTCTGGAGCTTTTTCTTGTAACACCTCGTTGAATTTTTACAAAAAAATTATCAAATAGTATTAAAATCATTTAATTGGTGTATAAATCATCTATCAGTGCTTCTTATTATGCAATAAATTAAAATATCCCTTTTTTGAAAAACATAATTTATCATCGTTGAATGCTTATTACAAGTTCTTTAATATTCTGTTTCTTGAAAAAATTCCTAGACTTTTTATTTCTAAAAAAGAAATCTTTCCTTCGGCCGGTTCGCTGAACCATGACTCACCAGGAGTAAATTATTAAGTGATTTTTTCCTTAGTCGTAATTATGAAACGTTTAGTTTCGTAAAATAAATTCTCTTTCGAACTTTGAATATATGATGAAAAATGTATCTTATATTCAAAAACATGCTTTGGAAATTATTTCAAAATCTTCGTTAATGTTAGAATTTTTTATATTAATTATAGCCACCGTTTGACAATTTGTATTGTTGCTCATATCTTAATAAAAATCTTAAAAGCAATTAAGTTATCTGAAGAGAGCGCTTAGTTAAGTCAGAAAAACCAGTTTTTAATAATACTTTGGGATATTGAATGTTTTAATTTCAATTTTTACTCAATACTGAACAGGTATGAGCCGTTGAGAGGAAAAGTGGCGACATTATGTTCACATGAATATATAAATGAGATAAAACTGGAATAAATTTATTAAGATGATAAAATCATTTACCTTTTATTACTTAACATTATTGAATTTAATACTGGCGAAATAATGCACAAGTCCTCATGAATTCATTCATGTTTGGTGAAAAAACACCCTCTTTTTTCCGAGTTAACCATAAATCTGAAAAAAAAAATGATAACCTATTATAAAAATAATCAGAATTCCTGAGTAACATCCATTGTTCAATTTATATACTCTATTTATGTTTTCAAAAAGATAGTTAAGTTCTGAAAATTAAATTAAATAGACATTTATGACATTCGACTTAGTGATTCCGGGTTTACCAAAATCATTACTAACATTTTACTTCAAAATTTATTTTTAAAAGTAACTCATAGGACGTTTTATCCATTTTTTTTTTTGCACTGATCGCATCTTAGATTTCGTGTGATTGCTTGTTCTCCAAAACAGTGTCATTTCAATAAGCTATAAATTCAATCGTAGAAATATATATTTAATTAATAATATTATGTATTAGGAGATATTATGTATTATAAGGAAAGGTTAAAAATAAAATAAAGTAATGAGTTTTTATTGTTTATGTATACGGAAGATTATGGTTTATTCAATGGTATTTTCCTTTTTGATTCATACTCATAACTTCAACCCCTCTTTTCTCTCCTGATGTTTTAGTATATCATTTGATATTGATCATTATTTCAACTTTAAATAGTTATGTATTAATTTATAATATGTTGTATATAATTTTTATGTTTATGCTATAATCAATATTTATTATATTATATGTTATATTTTTTTGCATTCCCTCGTTGAATTCTATTATATATATATTATCTCTTCTCGTGCCCAATATTATTCTCACATCTTGTATTATTTGTCATATTTACTTTGTAGTATATATTCCCATAATTGCATTTTTTTCATTAGCAGCGAAATGGAATATTTGAGTTTACTTATTTTTAAGTTATACGGTTTTGAACTATTTTGTTTTTGGTGCCTTGATGATAAACGCAATAGCTGTTATACGTAGGTAATATTCTGCCAAACCCTCACATATTTAGGAAATATTAGGGAATTGATTTCAGAACAAATTAAAAGGCTCATTTGTACAGTTTTTGTAAAGGCAAAGGGTAGTTCTCTTTCTAGAAAACGAACTCCCCAAAACGAATGAGGGCATTTCGAAATCGCGCTTTAAAAATTTAATTTTATCGCAGGAGCGATTCCGAAATCGGTTATGGTCATGGGATAATTCCGATTTATTTAAAATATGTAAATCCTCAGAGTCCCAGAAATCCTGGAGACTCCAGGCGAGGACCAGCCCGGGAGGACACGTAGGCTGCTCAGATTGTCCTGGAGCCCTGCATTATTCATACAGTTTCAGTAATTATAGTCTATGTGTTAACACATTAGCTTCGGCATGGACGTAAATTAATTCTGTGTTCGTCGACGACCACCCCTCTGGATATCGAAATAGAATTTCGTTTTTTTCGTATTCAGAACAGTTTCCTGATTGTCTAAATATTAAAAAGGAGCCGCGTGATTAATGGCCAAGGGATTGGAATATCGTGCCCTCGGGTCCGGTTCGGGGTCTGGAAGAAGGCAGAAGGAATATTTTTCTTCTTCTTTTTTTTTTTTTATTATTTTTTTAAAAAAAGTTCCTCTTATTGAAGCAACTATACATAATCAACGAAATAAGAGTCGGATTGTGAGAGATTGTAGGCAGAGTTTCATTCGTTTTATAATGGCAAAAATGTTATTTAGCCACTTATGAAAAATTGTAGAGCCACAAGAATAAAATTGCGTTTATACTTTAACGTGGAGGGCGTTCTATGATTCAACTTACAAATCTATTTTAGCAAAAGTAGGAAGGTCGAGATTTATTTTATATGTTTGCCACAAAATGAAACTAACTCCACAGACCGGATTTAAACGACCTGGGGTTCTACCACTATGACCTTATTTCTACTTTTTATTAAACTAGTGCGTTCCTTGTAATTATTATCAATAAAAACATCACATGATGGGGATTATAATTTTTAATTATTTAAACCTACTTCTAAACGCGTATCTCGGCAAAAATTAAATTAAGACCAATGGGAAAAACGACGTAACTCACTTATTCCAGTTAAACAAAGATCTAGGAATCAAATATTATTTACTTTTTAAGTATATAATATACTTGTTGGTTGTTAATATATTGTCATTTATAATATTGATTTGATTTGATAATAAGATTTAAGTATTAGAAATCAATTATTTATTTTGAATGTCATTCTTTTTGTAATTAACTTTACATTTATCTTTTATTAAGAATTATTATTTTAGTCTATTTAATATATCTTTTTTTTTTTTATAACGTTGTATGCAGTTAGGGCTCTCTTTTCTATGTGACTGTACCCCCCATAATCAATTGTTAAAAAAAAATAAAATGTACCTCTTTAGTTAATAGTTAATGTACTATGTAAGGCCCACCAGACCGATCTGATATTAAATGAATAAAAAAGCATGAAAGTTGTTTATAAAATAAATACCAAACATCGATAAATTTTTATGGTTTTTATGATTTTTCAAAAATTATTTTAGACTAATAAATAAATAAAATCGAAAACTAAAGATGATTCTAAATTATTACGAAGAGAGATTATTATAAATCCCAATCTCAAATATAATCCTTCAAACATCCCTTAGGAAGAATAAATTCTGAGTAGATAATGCAATGTAATAAAATCATTATTCAGGAAAGATCATCGTAAGCAAAGACAACAAAAAAGGAAGAAAATCTCCCTAAATCTCCCTGGGTGTTCCTTAATTGTATTCACAGGCTACGCTTTGTCACTAACACTGAATATCTTTACGCCTTTCAAAAGTTCAAATTGATTATTCATTTTGAAGTGGGGGGGGGGGGCTACTAAACATACAATACCCACTGGTGGGCAGCCCATATATCCTCCGTGCTGCCGCTGGGACGAAAGCGAAATTTCTGGTATTATTTCCTTTGATTCATTAATTGAATTAGTTAAATAGATTCAAATTGTATTATAAACGCTACTCAATGTTCTTATAAAATAACCTTCTTGCTTAGATTCTATCTCCAGGGTGCCCATTATCCTTAATGACTGACCGTTAAAGCTTCAGTCGTATTAAAGTCAACTATATATTTTTCGCATCTTGAACTTCATTACTGCTTGATTTATTATCACGTTTTGTATTGAAGAATTTTTTTTTTAAGTTTCAAATTATAAATATCTTCCGTGAAATTCATAAATATAAATTTAATAAAAACCTTTATTGTTTATTAATATTTGTAAGAGTGAAAACAATTTTGAACCCAAAATTGCAAAATAAAGATTGGCAAGAAAATTGGTTGTACAAAAAATGTTTATCGCTCCAACTCCGAAGTCTCTTGTACAATATTGTAACGTTTAGTCACAATATACCTTCAAAAATAAATCTTATTGATATTTGAGTTTGGTCTGCTATGTTGATTTTTTGGGTTGTTCTAATTTACAACATTACAAAGTTACAACTTTTTCTTTAAAATCGATCAATAGGTAATACAAATTTTAATTAAACATGGTAAACAAATATACAATTAGATGGTCTATAATATCAAATAGATCTTATCCTTGTCTAACAGGGATTAAATTACGACGTTTTAAAAAACTTTCCTTTACTTTAATTTAATACTTTTAATTTTGCTTATTCGAAATGAATAAACGGTTCCCATTGTTAGAAATAATTAGCAATAGATAAATACAAGTATTAGAGAATTTATGGAATAATTAAGTTCGAATCAGAAAATTCTAAGACCGCCTGATTTCTTCTGATTATAATCAGGGATCTTCGTTATCAGTTGTTAAACTGTTCTCTTTTTGGCAGGGACAAAGTTGATATTCGTTATTTTCACCTAGAAAAGCACTAAATTACGATTTTTTATAAGTAAAAGTTGTTGATCTGCGGAAATGCACCTTATTTTTTTAGATTACGTTACTTCAGTACTCTAGACTGAATATGTGATGAGCTGATTGGTTTGGATGAACCTCATAGTATTTTATATAATTGTTTATATCTCTGTATATTTACTAGTATAGTTAGATATTTGAATAGACCTCCTTAGATAAATGATGCAAATTGCATAGTACATAATATTTGGTTTTAAACAATTTAGTGGTTAGTTTAATGTTAGTGTGGATAAAATATTATTTAAAAAAAAACACTTATATTTACATTATTAACATTCAAAGCGTACACAAAACGGTACACAAAGCTGACAAACGGACCGATAGTGCCTAAAAGATCAAACAAAGCCGATAATCAGATTCACAGGCTATAATTCTTAAGGCTATCTTTTTGATTTCCAATTACCTAATAGTTGTAATGAGGAGGCAGGTAGAATCGTGTAGCCGAGGTCATCGTAAGGTCCTCCCGCTAGATTTATTACAGATAACCCCCTCTTCTCACCCATCTCCCCCCCCCCCCACCACCAAGGTAACAACCTACTTCAGCCTCTGCCTAATCTCTATCAGGCTTACATTAAAATGATGGAAATTGTGTGTTAAATTGTTTATTAAACCGATACTGTTATTATTAATTAATTAAATACTGTTGTTAAAATTAATTAAAATTTAATATTACTAAATTATTTTTAATATAATATATCACACAGGTACATTTAACATAGGTTTTTTTTTTTTTCATCAATTAAACATTTTTGTAGACCAGAATTAGAAAGCTTCCTTACTATTTTTACACAATACAATTTTTTTCTAAATTTTTTTTTTTAGTATTTGTGAATTTCACCGTTGATATAGCTTTTAATTTATATTCCATTGAAAATCGAATATATGATTTTTTTATTCATGAATATTCTATAGTACATATACCATACTGTACAAGCACATTAATCAAAGTTTGAAATATTTTCCTAGTACTAAAATAATTTTTATACTTTCAATTTTTTTTTTGTTAATAAAACATGATCGGTCATCATGATCATAAATCTAAGGGGAAAAAAGCAGGAGTGATTTAAGAAATTATCTTCAAATAAAGTGAAAAAAATACATATAATATCATATAAAATGAGGGGTTTCACTTCAAAAGGTAATATATCCACTTCTGTATTCCATTTATTCAGCAAACGGCTGAACCTTACAGCCGAAAATTAAACATTTTATTGTAAATTTTATTATGAAAAATTGTAAATCGATTTATTATCAATAGTTCGATGGCTACGGATACAAGTGTAACATCGGACTGCTGTTGCACACCTGTATTGCACAAAATACAGGGAAAGGTGGACATAGATAAATAATATATTCACTTATTATTAAAATTAATTTTTTTTTTTTTAAATCAGAATTCTACACAAAAATTCATATTTTGAAATAAACAAAAGGTTCAGTTCAAAATATAAATTATCTCGTGTCAAATAGGTGTTTCAAATTAATATTGTTTGTACTAATTTAACTTATCTTCATATGTTCCCATAATCATTTTTAAATAATAACGAAGGTGGACATATTGACCTTTAGATGTAAAAGTCAGTTGTTGACAAAAAACTGAAGCTTATGGGTTTTAATTATAATTATTATAAAAATATTTACTAAACATCAGGCTAGAACCAATACTAATATTGCTTACAGCCGGATCCATATATTGACTTCAAGAGTGTGAAAACAATTTTAATAAGTTTCTATATTTGATTAAGCTTCATAATATTTTGCAGTCTAGCCCAACAGGAATCTCAGTTTTATGTAGAACTCCAACAAATGGCAAATAATGCCCATCAAGAAAATTCTTCTAAGAAAATTTTTATTAGCCAAGTGAGAAGGCTTTGTAAGGTTTTAAGGATGAGACCAATGAAGACAGAAGTCATACTTTTTTACGTGTAATTCAAACCAACGATGTCGATCAAGATAAAACTGCTACGAATATTGAGAAAATTGCTTGGTGTAAAGTAGGATTTGAACCCCATAATTTTGAAAAAATATATTTAAAAAAAATCGCTGTATAATGGAAACTAAAAATATTTCCACTGGATATAATTACTGTTTATTTTTTTTTTTTTAGTCTCGTAGAATGATATAATTGTTCAATTTTACACCACAATTTTATAAAGGAGGGTACAAAAAAAAAAACCTATTCAGATTATTTTTTGTAGTAGTCGTTATAATTTTTCATTTCTGAACTACTTAAAGATTACATCCTCAAGAAAATTTAATTAATATTTACATTTTTTCTAATAATTTATAACGAGCCTTTATGCTATAAAAAAATTGCATGAATTTTAATCAACAGATCTGTTAACCGCTTTATTTCATCTTTTAGTTGAAATATGTCAACTTAAAAATCTAATTTTTTTTTTTAACAAATCTTATCCCTTTTACGTTTTTGCTGTAGTTATATCGTGTGAAGGATCTGTATTAATTTTTTTGAAATAATATTTTAATGACTGATGTTCCGAGAAGAAGAGGAAGGAGAAAGGTAGTTATGTAGCTTTTGAGAAAGTGGAGGATGGAAGCTTGCGAGGGAAGAAATATATCTTCAGTAAGGGACAGGTATTTTTTGCCCTTTTGGAGGAACGTCTTTCTCCGACTGGGCAGGTCGGTGTATCCCTTGTCTTCTTATGTCGACATCCTTGTAACTGCCCAGAGGAGATATAAGTCACAATCGTAACAACCAAGATCTATGAAGAAACCTGAATCATTATTGCATTACTTCCTTGACTGACAATAAGATATATTGTAATATTTATTAATAAAACCGTTTGAGAGAGAAAAATTAATTATTATAATTAAATATTCTTCGTATGTGCTTTTTGTAGGTCATGTAAGCAAACACTAAAGAAATAATTCTTCAGTAAACTTAGAATGTTAACATGTAATGTTGAGATGAGAACTAGATAAAATAAAAATATAAATAAATCTGTACCGCTCCAACCCATGAGGAGTCAGGGATGCAGCACTTGTTAAGGAAGTACTGCTACTAGAGCAACGGTTGAGCAAGGAGGTGATTTAGTCAGAATCACGCTCAACCACTAGATTTTTTCTCAATTAAGGGTACCCACTTTATGGACTCAACCCCATAGGGCTTCTGAACCCACAGGATTGACTCACGGCTACAGCAACACAATAAATAAGCAATGCCTTACCACTGAGCCACGCCAATCCCACTAATTGATAAATTTATATATAATATGAATAAATGATTGATGCTCTATTGAATAGTAGAAAGTAGTAAGTACGTCTGTAAATTAACAAGAATTTAAAATACTGAAATTAGAAATGTACAAGTCAATTGGGAATAAAACTGAAGAGAAACTTAAAAAAAAAAAAAATGAAAAATATTTGTTTGACGGAATATTCGAATATAATCAGCCAATAAATTGTTTAGTAAAACTATATTACTTTCATTCTTGTATAATTCGGATTGACATTCATAATATAAAGCCAGAAATACTTCTGATTTGATAAAACTGAAGGGAACATGTGAAAGACTTTGTAACGGGAGTGAAAAGTTATAAATAGTTGTTATTAAATTACTGATTTTTTTTCTATAAATATTATATCAAACTGATTATATAAACATATTCATTATCTAACCAAAATTATAGGGCTTAGCAGAGATCAAACCTGTGAGAAATGGGAAGGTTGTAGGTCTGATAAATACAACTAATATATAGTAAGCTATTAGTCGATGTATTGTGTTGTAACACCATAGGAAGGATTGGTACCTATAATATTATATCTATTATATCAAATAGAATGTTCAGTTTTTGGTTTATGTATAATATTCTTGCAATCAAGTATAAACTATCTGATAAAAATTATCAAATTTTCGTATCTCCTGTTACTGAAGGCATTTCGTTGGAAGTGTCCAGATTAGAACTTTAAGCTTCGAGATCCCCTCCAATAATTATATGGTGAGAGAATACACGAAATTTGTTAAAGATACCGCTGCGATCATCGGCCGACTTCGCTGGAACCTGTTTTCTAAGCTCACTTTCATTTCAAGGGAGTTGGGACTTTCGAAATCTTTTAATAACTTAGTAAGTTTATTACTTCTTAAGTCTTGATTTTTTATTATGTATGTTTTTCTTTTTAACGATCCATAAAGAGCTATGATAGGTCTGACCTTTTGGATTTGGCCTTTAACGGTGTTAAGACACAATGAAGGAAAAGAAAATTTTAGTTTTAGGAATAATATTGTATTATAATGTATGTATACTCTAAAAATATAATATTGATACGTTAACTGTTATAAAAGTGGTAGATTTAATTTTCAATAAATAATTAAGAATAAAGAATATTAGTTAAAAAAGATAAATAAAAATAAATCTGTACAACTACAACCCATGAAGGGTCAGGTGTGCAGAGCTATGCGAGGTACTCCTGTTCATACACCGACGGTTGTGCAAGGAGGGTATTTGATCAGAATTACGCTCTACCGCCAGATTTTTCCCCAACTTAACTCAGAAAAAACGAATTCAAACAACAGATGAATCAAATATTTGGAAATGCCTACATTTAGTTATAGAAATAGATTATTTTATTGATTAATATGCACTAAATCATCTATACGGAATGCACAAAATATAAGTTTTAAGTTCCTAATAAATGTGATTTGTATGGTTAATTTTAAAAAGGTAACAAACAAAAGTTATTTAAGCTTCAACATTCTTTATTAATTTATTTAAAAAGTTAAATAACTATGGATTATTATTATTATTATTATTATTATATAGACATTTAAAAAAAATTATTTGAAAATCTTTTGGTCCAACGTAATTCTTACTTAATCACCTCCTTACGCAACCGTTGGTCTAGTACTTCCTAACAAAGTACTGTACCCCTGACCCTGTGTTTTGGAGGTACAGATTTATTTTTATTTATCTTTTTTTCACCTATATTTTTTATTATTAATTATCTATTGATAATTAAATCTACTACAATCATTTCATTTATCGTATTTTTGGGTATACATAGTTCTATAATACAACATAGTTATAAGGTGAAATTAATTACTGGTGTAAGTATTAATAGTATTAATTAAATTTAGTAAATAAGTTCTTTATTAAATTTACTTATTTAAAAAAAAATAAAAAATAAAATAATAAAAAAAAATAAAAAAATAAACCTATTAAGCAAAAGTAAAACAACTATATTAAATTAGACTTGAGTATAATAGCGTGTAACAATTTTAAAACTTGTATGTGAATATGAATTTGAAAATTGAGGTTATCCTTGGTCCTCATAGGTTGGGCGAAACGTTGGTGATGTGAAATAAATTAATAAAGAATTTTGAGGTTAAAATACTACAATTTAGTATAAATTTTAACTATTTCAAGATAATTAAAAGTTTTATTACAATAGTTTCTAATTATGAAACTACATTTGTTTTTTGCCTTTTTAAAATAAACAATAAAGATCTCAGTTATTAGGAAATTAACACTGATATTTTGAGAATTCCATGGAAATAATTTAGTCCATTTCGATCATACAGATAGTCTGTGTCTATAACTTAGTCAGGAATTCGGAATAATTGATTAATGTGTAAACCTATCGTTTAAGACAACTATTAGATAACTTTTAATCAAATCAATTATTTGTCCTTGGTTAGCAGGATTTTAGAAATTGAATTTCACCTACAAAATAAAAAAAGTTGCCAAATTTATTCCAAACCCTTCATACTATGACGAGATTCTAAAGTTTCAAGTAAGGAATTTAGTGTCTATTTGACAAAATTTTTAAGAAACAAGAAATATTTGATAAAAATTTTTTGAAGTTAAAAAACTTCCAATTTGAATGTAATTTATTTTAAATTAACATATTGTAGCAGAACGTTTCGGGACCACTGTCTCATATTCATGCACTTTAAAAACCTCACAGGAAATCGTATCTACATTGCTTTACACTCACTTTTTTATCATTACTTGAACAGAACAGTGTAAAGCAATGTAGATATGACATGATTTCCTTTATGAAACTCAAAACTTTGACTGATTATGAGGTTTTAAAGTACATGAATATGGGGCATTGGTCCCGAAACGTTGTGCTACAATATATTAATTTAAAATAAATTACATTCAAATTGGAAGTTTTTTTAACCTTAAAAAAGTTTTATTGAATTGACTTACCAGACCTTCTAAAGAGAAAATCCAGAAAGAAATGTTTGGTTAACCGGCATGTTCCGCTCTCATAACCACATTTAACGTTTTAGTATGTTTTACTTATTTTCAGTTATTGGAAAATTGTGAAGTGAAGAAGTGATGTATATCGGTTAACAAGTTCGACCCTTAACCTTAATGTGCAATTTTAAAAATTGTCTTTATCTTACGTTTCATGCAACCGATAGAATATAAACGTTATCGTTGATTCCTTCGGACTAAACGTTTTCGAAAATTATCCCGTGTTTCATATTTTAAAGCACTACTTATGTACGTACCAAATGGAATGAGATAAAAAAAAAAAATAAAGTCAGGGCAGGACACGAATACACTAATTGCTATGAACCAATACAGCAGTACGTACGTGATCATGGAATCATGAAGGCAGATGTTATCAATGGTGTGTGATTATGTAACATGTGATGTCGGACTACCGTGCGCTTGGGCAGCTGGTTCGTGGAGCCATTCTAATTTGTTTGTTGACTGTTGATACCGAGAGATGATTGGAACGATCTCGGTAACTGCTCCCAAACACGCGACCTATCCTACAGTATTCAATACCATTCGCCCGATTGCTATGGCTCATGTCGATATATTCACTATTGAAGACTTTTTGAATCGTGTTGATCGGGAAGATAGTACAATCGATATTGAATTAACTTTGGAGGCTTTTATGAATTAAGCAGAAATACAATGTGCAATTCCATTTCGGAATAATTAATGGAAATCATCTATGACCTTGAACTTTGTATCAGGGAAGGCTTTTGTTCTTGTCACTCATCAGTCAAAACGACAGAGATGATGGGGCTCTGTTCTCGATAAAACGCGCATATCTGTCATCACTGGAGGAGATCTTATCCTTGTTCATCCATCAAAATAATTAGTTTTTACTAGGAGAAGATGGTCGGGGGTGCGGTCAAAGTGAAACACAAATAAGTTACACTTTGACCGCACCCCCAACCATCTTCTCCTTGTACGTCATCCACGGTCAACTATCTCTCATAATTAATTAGTTTTTAACTTCTTTTGTTTTTTTTCTTCTGCGACTTTACAAAATTAAGTTATATCAGAATACTGTCAATGCTCATATGAATCATATGATTCATTAAACCTGCATTATGAAACGTAATCCATATTTTCCAACACAATACTTCCGTAAATTAATAAGATTTTTTTTTGCTAATCGACTTCACCAGTCATCTGGAGTCAAATAAATTCGCTTTCTAATTTTGGATGAAGGTTCGCCTATTTAATATTTTTTTCAAGAACCATTCTGTTGATTTCCACTCGTTTTATAAATCATAAAAAGAGCCCAATAGCTAGGGTTTTGTTTTTCTTACTAGGCAAAGTGGTTTGTGACCATCAAAACATCTTTGGCCGTTGTGAAAATTTATGATATCCGGTAAATAATTTTTCTTTTCAAGATCATTTTCATTTTTATACATAGAAGAAGGCATATGTCGATCATTTTTTCTTACGAAGTCATTGCTGTATCTTTTGATATCAAGTTAGTTCCATTGAACGATGTAAATTATTTGGAATATTATTTAGTAATTGGAACGTTATCTGCAGCATAAATACTAAACTGCTACTGACACTTATCAGGAATAAATGGTAGGTTGTTGAGAAAATGGCAATCTCATTCCACTATCGAGAGCTACATATGCAATTCAACCTTATAAAAATTGAATAAAGGAGCTCTGAGCAAATCGATGGTCACTTCAACACGAGCATATGAAGAAATGAAACTATGAAAAGGCAGAACATGAAGTATTTCATGCCAATTAGAAATTGAAATCACCTAATATTTGAGCTTAGAGTACACCTACCTATACTCGCGTAGTCTTCCATGCTGAATAAGTGTTTATTGACCGGGTCTAATCATTTAGTAGAGGTGTATTCGTAAAATAAATATAAAAATAAAAAAAGATCTTAAAAAATTTCTGGGCAAAGTATTGTAGACACTATTATGTTATTATAAGTAGGCTTTCAATGACTGCAAGTTTAAGAGATAAATAATCATGCTGAGTTGAATAAATTAGTAGTTTTTATACATAATGTTCTCGTTTTCTTTTTTAAAATTATGCCTTATAATTAAGTGTGTTTAATGACGAGTAACTAAAATATTCCTTTTCGTCATTAAAGCATGTTAAACTGGAGTTTAGTCATATGATGGACGATATCGTCTAGGTGACCTCATATGAAATGTAATTTGCTAAGAGGAATTAATTTTTCTATTGTTGTTATCTCTAAATTTACTCACATCAAATCGAAAAATGTTTGCTAGTAAATATTTTTTTTTTTTTTGTTATCATACAAAATCCTAGTTCGGAAGAAGCTTAATTCGCCTTTGTGCTTTTATCATAAAAACACTAATAGTGTATCAAAGTGATGATGAATTTATGGCACTCATGCCTTGGTTGACTCCCCAAAAAATAAAACAGCTATAAATAAAAATATCAAAGATATATTATACAATAAGCAATAATGCAGCTTAGATTGTACCAGAGATTGGAGATGAAATATACAGATTGGAGAGCTATATTATTTGCTTGGATAAATATTTAATTAATTAATGGCATAAAGATTTCCTGTAAAGGTTTGTAAAAATAAATGAGTTTTTTTTTCTCATTTGTATTCTTTAAGCTTAGGGGAAAGGAAGTTAATCCAGGGAAATGCGCATTGTCGTTTACATAATTGGAAGTGTAAGAAGGCAATCGAGTAAGTGAAACGATCGAAGTGCGCACTCAAGACTCAGTTATAAATCTATCCCGAACAAGAAGTCACGGGGAGGGTTTCGGTTCTTTCTTGAAGGGGAGTGAAATCTACAGAAGTGGGGGTGAATAAAAGCTCTTGCATTAATGGCCGGACTGCCGAGGATCGGGTGAAGAATGGTCTGGAGGCAATTAAAGAAGGAATCAATATGAGGCAGAGTTGGGTAATTGTCGGCCGCAACAAATACATAAAACTGTTCTTGCCGGGGTCCCTACGATAAATCTCTTCGGAGGGCAGTTTTCCATTAACAGCTGCAGGGTGCACTCGGGTAATTGCAGGAGTCGGTCCCGAGGGAGCGCGCTAGAACTCGTGATTGCTGCTTTTTCTGGGGAGCACTGGGTTCTGGGAGCTAGTCCCGAGGGAGAGAGTTGTAGGATCAGGGGTTCTACTTTTTATCTTTCGAACTTCTTATAAACTTAAAAAGTACCTTATTCTTGTTGTGGAGCACCTTTTAGAACATAAAATATCTTAGAACACTGAAAATGTTGATTTTTTTTCAGTGTTTTTGATTTAGTGATTAATAGATTATTGATTATTTCTACTAAGAATTTTTTACTAAGCAAAAATAGTTAGGTAATATTTTCGATTTAAAAAAAAAAATCAAATTAGATAAGGGACGTGAAAGCTGAGCACATTGGGGCAAGGGTACTTCATAAACTGTTGATTCAATTCCAACTTAGGTGTCAATATTACATATACAGATTATATATGTCATATTGTATCATATATACACAATACTATATAGGTGTCATATGTACAAACATAAATCATAATGTATGATCCATGTATATATTTTTAGAGGACATATGTCGCAGAATAAAATTAGTTTTTCATTCATTCAATATTCATTTCCTGGTGGCCACAAGAAATAAATTTTGATTTTGATAAAAAAATAAAAAATAAAAACCTAGTTATATAATTTGTGGTGCATTTGTGTTTTCATACCTATATGTTTAATATACCATTATATCCTGTATTTTATTTATTTTTACCAACTCCAAATAAACCTCATACAATAGACACACACAAAACAAATGTTAACATTTGTATTTTATTTTCCAAAAATTTTAACTTAAAAAAAAATGGTTCAGTTTACTACATTATTTTCCGAAAACCATTCAGTTCTTACATTGAATTCCAATCCAGATAACTAATAATTTTATTCGAATGCGGACGATATTTTTAAAAACTGTTTGATCAGTCATGAGGTGAATAGTATTTTCTTATTCTTTTGAGAATAAAAAAAAATGTGAAAAATCATTATCATGTGGTAATAAACCAATTATCATTTTAATGCTACAAATCAGTTGGCGACATTAATAGAACACAATAAATGATTTACGGCCACTGCACACTTAGTGGTGAAATGTTTTAATGAAAAGATTTGGGTAATACTAAAAATCTTAAATCCATAAAAAATCATATTTATCGTATTGATAATTTCGAATCACTGAATACATTCTACTACGTTATATATTTATATACCATATATTTTGGTTTTGATGAAATAAACAAAAATATCCCGTCTCAAATTTTTCATGTAATGACTTATAAAGAATAAAGTTTTACATGCAAAAACTATGTTCTCGGAAAAGCTTCTAATTTATTTTTAACCACAATAATATATGTCCATCCTGATTTATGCAAACCTTCATTTTCAGTTTTTTAGAGTAATTTTTCTGAGTTTTAAATTTGGATTTTCGTTGTTGTTGCTGCAAGCAAAAGATTTTATTAACCAGTCTGTTATCTTGCATTCTTTTTTTAATCTTTGGTTAATATTCGCTATAAGTTATAAAATCTGCTTTACTGTTCTTTAAAATTAGTTTAAAAAATTGTAAATAAATTTTACTATATCTAACGGTTTACTTGGTCGTATGAAAACAATGATTATGTACGAACTAAATATGGATTATCATATATCTCTAAGCTACAACTGATATAAGCGATCAATCTATTTTATTCGGATACAATTTCCTACCGCCTCCACTATGGTACTCCACTTCGGGACAGAAGAGAAGCCGAGATAAGGGCGTGCTCTCTTTGGATGCCGCCCCTCGCTCCGCCCCCAGCAGTGGTGGCGTGCCGAGAGCTAGCATGCCCTTAGGAACACTCACGCAATACTTTCCATATTTATACAGCCGCACCATTGAGTGACAATGCTCTTTTTTTATCTCTTTTCTATCTAAGCACGAAGACAGAACTCGGGTAGTTCCCTTATTTCTTACAATACATTCTTCTTCGTGCATCATCTTCATGCGCATTATCTGACTTGTACACAGATTGAACGAGTTAATGCCGAATTAAGAGTTCTTATTAGAAACAATTGGAAGCTGTACTAAAAATATATGTATTGGTAATGTCATTTTTTCTATACCTAATAATTCAAATTTATTAAATATCTTAACGGTTGAATTGTAGAAAACTTGTTAAATACCTTATACGTTTTCATTCCTCTATTATTGGCAAAGATGTTTTAGATTCATTAGGCAGGCAAATACGGATATATAAAATAATATTAAAGTGTTTCTTTCTGGATCAGTCAATATTTATTTGACAAGCTGGCCCCGAGAAATGAGATTTGACATTCCCATCTGAGGCCGTTCAAGTCTTTAATTATCTCCTTGCACATCTATGGTTCAAAAAATAGTTCTTCCTCACATCCTTACATAGTAGTGCCTGACTCTTTAAAAAAATAACATTCTATTCATTATTTATAATTAATATAAGATGTATAATAGAAACAATGAATAAGAAAGTATAGATCCAAAAAAAATTAATTTAATTATGTGATGTCCTTTATTAGGAACACTTAATGTTTTAAGTATTTAACCAACATAATTACAGATAAAACTCACGAGAAGACATTTATTTTATTTTTAAATTGTTAAAACCTTAACATTTACTTAACAAAATTAATACAAACAATTTTGTGATAAGATGAACAAACATATCTAATAACTTAAAGAAGTTTCCACGTGTTAAACAGAACAGGTTGAAAAATCATTTAAATTAATTTTGAATAAATTTCCCAAATTATTATGAGCTAGGATATATTCGAAATCTTTAGACTTTATTTTTGAAAAAAATAAATATTACTCTACTTTTGCCATTTTGGTACAAGCAACCAGCATATTTAATACTTTTAATTTTTTTTTTTTTTTTTAGTTCTAGCTTTAGCCGATAACCCTTAAGAATCTCCATTCAACTGAGATTCTCACATCATTCATGCATCAGATGCGGAATCTGCGAAGCGTATTCCGTTCCACCCTGACGCCTCCTGCCGCGGCGAGCTTTCCAACCTCTATTAATGGCATGCTTGCTTGTACTCTTAAAACTGAACACGAATTCGTGTACTTCGCATTTCGCAATCATGTATTCACCCATCATAATGTCACATGTAAACAAATAAATCTTATCTGCCGGTTTTACTACCGGATCCTCAACAACAGAAGCTATTAAATAAAATCTCTAGTGAGCCGGATCTGCATAAATTAAGTTTCTGATATTGCTATGTAAATTAGTACACACATATTTTATGTAATGGGCGTTAGTTACGCAGTTCAGCACCGTGAAATATGCCTAATGCAATGTTGTATAGGAAATAACACTAAACCCAGTTAAATGAGCTAATTTTTATCGTATAATTTTGAATTATTTTAATTACGTCATATAAAATTTACAAAAACAAATTAATTTTTAACCAATTTAGGACTATCTTATAAATGTATACAGGGTCGATGTTCGTGATATGGGCTGGTAGTGATTTATTTATAATTTAAATTAAAATAATATCTTAAACACATCCATTCTTATTTACAATATTTACATTCAGCCTGTGGAACGCCGAGCTGATCTTGTTAAGGAAAACGCAGGACTCCAGATGATCCCGACGCTTCTCTCTCGGGTCACTTGTGTTAATTTTTGAATTTAAAATAGTTTTTAAAACCGAGTATCTGGTATTACTTTTGTTATATGTCTATTATAGAATAGTATTTTTATATATATATAATATAAATATGTAACAATATATATGATACGTAGTGTATAGTATAAGCACTATTTTCAAACAACCACTGTAATACCAGATGATAACCCATGAGGAAGATAAAATAAAAGACAGTATAGAAGTATAAAAGACCATATATGAAGGTAAAATGAAGTATTATTCAAGGATTCAGAGTGTTCAGTTAGTGTCTATTTCTTTCTTAATGTTACTTTTCTATGTATTTTAACTGGTGCCGAAACTTGGGAAAATAAAGTAAGCCGCGTTAGCGTTCGTAAACAAAAAAAAAGAAAGAAATAAACGCTTGAATGCTTGAGTAATACTTTATTTTACCTTCATATATGGTATTGCAATAGTTTCTTGATAATAGTAATTGTCCTATACACTACATATCAATGTATTTTAACTTATACAAATATTGTTATGATTGCAAGGTGTAATATTGTTTAATTTATAATAATTAAAAGTTTTAATATTAATGAAAGAATGATTCAATAGGGTAATTTTAACTGAAACTAATGACCTGGACAGTATAACCTCCAAAAAGTTTTTTTAATATTATATGTGAGTGTAAATTAGTATTTAAGATTATCCTTGAAGATGGCAAGATTGGCTGAAACTTTGGAGGCAATAAGGAATGATTTGAGACTTTAATTTGGATACTAATGATTTTATTTAAACAATTGTAATTTTTGTTATTGTAGCTACTCTCATTATTTATTTGGTTTCTTCTCAATCCTTGTGTCATAGGGGTCAAGAAATCGTCTTTCTAATCCAATAGATTGTTTTCTTTTGGGAATTGGAAAAGAGAGGCGATTTTCACTTCATTTTAGTTTCATTATAAGTGACAATGACTTATGTCAGTTTTTTTCTAGCAAACGACCTAAAAATTAAATGAAAAAAAAAATACAAGAAACGTTTTACAAATATTTATTTAAATTTAGTTTATGGTTTTGTAAAATTTTGAAACGTTGTTTTTTTTTTTGTTAGGTGTATTTCACATATGTTCAGTTTTTGTTGTATCCTTATATAATGGTTATCTAGAGTTTTTGTAGTATCCTTATATAATGGTTATCTAGAATTTTTGTAGAATCCTTATATAATGGTTATTTGAAGATTTTTTGTAACCTTATGTATTTTTTAATTATGTCTAAAACTGAATTATATTTGTAGAAACTGAAACATTGATATAAATATCTTCGATTTGCTATGTCTAGTAGATAACAAAATACAAGATCAATCGGAAGAAACATTATATCATTGTTATACTCAATTATGTATTTATTCAACTATTTTGCTTTCCACTGTTGTTTACGAATGTAAAACGTGATTACTTGGATTATTGTAAGACCAATGCTACAGAGATTTTAAAAATAAAGGACTAGTTAGAAATTTTTGCATCAAGAAAAAAAAATTCAATAGAGAATCTCAAAAGGCTAGAGAATTCTGAGCTTGGACAGGTTCAGACGTAGATGGGAGGATTTCATTAGGTTGTCATGGTTTTGGGGGGAGGTGGAGTAAAGTTTTTGCTAAGCACAGGTAATGAACCCAGTTCACTAAGGCTTATTATTATATTAATTTTTTATCCTGTGTATTATGATTTATGCTGATAGTCATAGGCGGCGGATATGATTTAATGTTATGGGTATTTATTACCACGAGATATAATTTATCCTTTGTTTACTGGGCCTCCTGTATCCGTTATATATCTGTATCCAGCAGACGCTCGTATGTCTCCCGAGGCTGTCAGAGGCAGACCCCACAGGCCCTGACACAGCAAGAGGCCCCACTAACTCAGCTCGCCTGCCAGCAGATGTCACTTACATCGTGCACTGTCGGCGCTTTTCCTCCGCCACCCCCAGGCACACACCCCTCTTGGGTCCTCCTTCCACCGCCACCTCCATATTCTCGACTAATAAAAAGGATAATGGCTTCTTCTTATGGTTTTGTGTGGCATATGTCGCATTATTGAGCCATTTGTTTTCGTTATGTTTACCCTGATTTTTTTTTGTTGGAACTTTTGGACAGTTGAATCTGCTGACTTACTGATTTTTAGAGAAATAGTATTAAAGAAATAACAGAGGAAACATATTTTCCTATACGAATTCAAAAACTTTGTATTGGAATTTATTGGCAAATATATTAGAATTCACAAATAACAAGTAGACGAATATTGAGCAACCTATTTCACTTTTTATTTTTCTGCAAGAAGAATAACCTTTCTGCATTATAGACTAAAAACAACTAGCTATTAACAGCAGGTACTTATCTAATAAAAGTAAAAGAAAATTATAAATAACTCAATGATATTCTCCATTCAAAACCTATAGAGGGGAAAGAGAGTATAGAATGATACGAGGAACTAAAGATGAGCTCAACGTAAACTAGAGGCCACTTCAACATCTAAAATTTGTCTGGGTGTTTCACCGAACCATAAATACTGTAAGTGGTGGTAAAAGACTACATAGAAGACCTATAAATACAGTTATCTCAGTAGACTCTAGAAATTCTTGAGTTTAGAACTTTATAGATAAATAATGTTTCTTGAGTAACGTTTAATAAGGATATAGTCAGAACACACCAAATTTGTCTTCAATCATTGAAAGATGAGGTATTCAGTTTACAGAGAGCATTAATTGCTAGGCAAACGCTTTCAACTTCCAATTAATTACGACTAATTTATATGACTATAATAAGGCCTAATTAGACTTGCGTAATAGAGCTCTGGACTCACTGTCAAATTTCTCTCTTAACCAATCCTTGAAATCCCAAATCCTTCATAACATCCTCAATCCTCCTTACTAAGTCACAAATAAAATCATTCATAAAGACCTCAATTTTCCTAATGTTGTCGATTTGGTCTTTGCCAGATATCAATCCTTCCATAATAAACTCCCTAATCACTCAAACCCGCTTGGTAGTTTCTCTACACGCCTGTGCCTTAATAATTAATAACGTCAAAATTACTTATGTATGTATAATTATGCACAGTCGTAAATTCCAATAAAAGTAAAAAAAAAATCAGTATGTTTCAATATAACTAATTATTACATTAGTTTAAAACAAGGCGGATGTAACCTCTGTGTTTGCTTCAAAACGTTTTTCCAGTGACGAAAATAAACCTGTAATTTTCTTATCACGTAGTAATAATATGCCAGTCACCCAAAACGTGAATAGGTATCATTAAACACAGTATAAATATAAAATTCATCATAATTTTAAAAAAATTCAAATATTCATGACGTGGATATTAAAAGCTTCAACGAGTGATTTGATATCCCGCTGAGTTTTTGTTCTTGAGTGATGAGCACATGAAGATTAGGAGAGCGTACGCGCTAATTGCTACCTGCAGTCTGCCGAGAAAAGACACGATACCGCTGATACGACTTGAAAAATACGAAGGCTGGGAAATATAAGCGTGTTTATCGCAACGACAGAGTAAGACACGAACCATATTAATCCGCGTCTCTCACGCGCCTTTCAGATCCCTCGTAAATCATTGAACTGCATTAATTACCATACTGCAATTTGTTTGTATTTGTATTTTAAATACAGAATGTATAATTTATTATTGTCTTGTGGACTGTGGCGTGAGTTAGGAATGGGAATTCCTGGTTAACTGTATCTGTTTGAAAAAAAAAATGTTTAACCGAATTTCCCATCTCCAATGAACATTAACAAGATTTTTTCTAAAATTATTATGTTCGTGCTAGAAGATATTTTTCAGCTAAACAAAAAAAATTAATTTTTTTAAGTTCTCAGACAATAATTAATAAAAGACAATTCATCAAATACCTATTCAACTCCTACAAAACTCAATTCTCCGAGCCGCAGTGAAATAAATATTGACTGACCCAGGTGGGTATCGAACACACAACGTTCTGATTCAGGCACACATGAACCCTAATTCCAACGTGCACGCCTCTTGCGCAATAATAAAATATTTTTAATGAAAATAAAAAAGAGTAAATTAAAAATTAATCAAAGAGTCATTCAAAGAAATCGATACACCTCTATGAAAACTTGATCTCTCCAGTTTTGTCTTGGAAGAATAGATTGGTTAGCTGTTGATAGAATCAAACTTAATATAAATATTTCTCTCTAAATTAAATCAACATTAAACATTTTACATTATTAAATTTGAAAAATAAATTTCATAACTAATCTTTTTTTGTTGTTACGTGATTTTGAATTTTACCTAAATTAAATAAAATAAATATGGTTGTATTGAACAGTTATTGTTTTGATCTCTTGAGAAAAAATGTAATAAGTTATGTGTATCTATGGCTACAAGCATCAACAACTAAAGCGATTTAATAGAATCAGTAATATCTTTTTCTTATTCTCCAGAAAGAGACTAATCGATTGGTGTATAATAACCATGAAAAAAATGTATACTTCCTGAGCTACCATCCAAAAATGCTTAATTTTGTTAATAATTTTTTTTTACTTAAAAAAATCGGACCAGCCTAATATCTTCTCGAGAAAATCCTGAAAACTTGACAATAAACCCCATTACAATCGGATAAAAGGATTGTATAATACATACGAGGAAGCAAATATTGATTTTTGTATATTATATTACATCATTGTTTCTGAAAACATTTAGATTCTGGGATTTTCTTATTGCCCACGAAAAATCAGTCACCGACAGACATCCAGTATATTTTACAATAAAATATCTCCGTAGAGGCCGGAACCAAAACCATAATGAAGTAGTAGCTCTTGATAAATGCTGTGTGCATCAGCTGACTGATTCTGGGTGGTCTTCCTCACAGCGGTACGTTCCCTCTTTAAGATATTGTAAACAGCTCCATGTTTAGTGGCTGTGTTAGTTCGATAGTTGATTGTAATCATGACCATCATTGTATATGATACCGTTATGATAAAGATAATGGTAACGTAATACAGTATGACAGTGAAATATTTAATTTTTTTTTAAAACCCTTTAAACGTAGTATACACATTGTTTCAATGCCTGTTGTACTACATATTCAACTTAATTGAACTTTTTTTTTTACTAAAATATTCAAAAATATTACATTTAAATTTCTTATAACAAAAATGATATATACTTTTTTATTATATGAAAATATCTGTTTTCTTTAAACAATAAGGGAATTCTAAAGATTTCTCTTTAATAATTTTTTAAAACATTTATAATTCTAAGTTGCAATAATAAAGTTAGAAAAATGAATACGTCTAAGCTAAATTTTTCAAAATCATATTTGTACTATTTTCAAGCCTTTTAAGGTAAGGAAAGAGTCACTTAATCCTTATCCCGCTATCTGATTCCTTTGTCAAAGTTTAAATTTCTTGCAAGGCTCTTATCCTTACGTTAAGTTCACTACTATTTTTAGCCAGGATGTACTGGTAGATCTATAACATCTTTCACCGATTTTGTTGTATATATTTATAATCAATAACCTAAGAGCTGTATAATTATCTTAATTTATAAAAAATAAACCTTTTTTTGGGGCAAAGTCCATTATGTCATTAGTCTTCTGTTTAATTAATAATGTGAAAATGAAAAACTTCTATGAAGGAAATTTGGTGGCTATATGCCAGTAAATATCCCAAACCTTGATTTTAGTGCCAAAAGAAAACTTAAATCAGTATCTTTATTTTTATGAAATTCCAAAAATTCCAGTTCTGGAGAAATAATGTCTTTGCACTTTAAAATAGCTTCTGAGCTACAAATGTGATTTAGTTTCCTTATTTCATTGCCAGCTGTGCGCAAGAAAAATCGGCTGAACTACGTGAAATCTCTGCCTTGATTTTAAACCGACACTTCTTGGATTAGTTTCGCATGGCCGATCTAGGCATTTAGTTCTTCAGTAGCAGCTACGTAGTCGAACATCCAAGTCAAACCTTTATGATTTCTATACAGCGTATCTTTTTATTTTTAATATTTAAGTATTGAGTTGTTCTTTTTGATGGAAGATCTGCATTGCACCTTCGTCAAAATCAGATTTCGCTGATCCTTTCAATCATAATAATCATAGTTATATGGTGACAAAGCTATGTATATTCAATGTATTTTTTTTTTAAATATTGAATAAAAAAGACATTTTCCTTTATAATTATAATTCTAGGACCTTATAATTTCGACTAGTTTTACAAGAGTGTTGGTAAAGAAGAAAGAATTATAATTGTTTATTTTAAACCTTTATTTCCTTAAATCCATTTAAAGAATATACAAACAAGATGACAAATTGAAGTTACAGTTCAACATTATGCTCTAATAGGACTAAAAGGTCCGAGCTCCAAATTAGTTTCGTTAATGTGCCCATATAGGAAACTATTAAAATAATTAACAGTCTATTAAACGATAATAGCGGGTAATTATCTAACCACTTAGTATTTTCCTGGCTATAATTGCTCGATTTATAAAACTATTGAAATTTTATTATTGCTTATTATGTTTAAATATCAAATCGGAATCCTATTATAATTTATCATTTATAATAATACTATCATAATTATAATAATATCAAATAAAAGCCCAATCAATTATTTAGAACCACTAATTCTATTGGATAAAGATTATCGAAATGATTATTGTAGATCCTCCAAATAATTTATATATTTTTGTTTATATCTGTTTTATTTTTATGTATTTATAAATTAAGCAAAAAGATTTTTTTCTTCATTCTGTTTTGCGTCGTAAATTATGAAAATGGTGAATAAAAAGTGGATACAATTTCAGTTATTATTTATCATTTTAATAAGGAAACTATTGAAAATGAATTAAGGAGTTGTATAAATTTTTAATTGAATAAAAAAAATAATAGTTTAGAGTTCGAAAATCTTTACCTCAGTAGTTATATACGTAAATTCCTGCTCACCAGCAATAGGATTATTTCATTTCAATTGAATAATTTAATATTATTTAGGTAGTTTTGTTATACTAAAGATCCTTTTTTTTTTTTTTTTTTTTTTTTTTTTCATTTTATTATTAATGTATTAATTTTCTCAAAAAAAAAAAAAAAAATTAGAAGTTTCTTAACTATGGATTGACAGTTAAAGAAAATTTTATAGTAAAATTATGAATATGATTTTTTTTGAAAATATATGGAATATAAACCACCAAATTTAAAACATCTGATAATTACTTTGAAATGTGACATATTTGGTAGAACACAATTCAGAACTTAATGTTAAAAGTTTATATTTCTTATATTACAAGTTTTTATTTCTCTGTTAATGTATTTTTTTTTTTAATGATATATTTTATATATTTTTTTTAAATTAATGTCTTAGGTGAGATTTACTCTTTTCCATCTGTCGACCTTTTCTAGTGCTAAAAATTTATTATATGAGATAGATATGTTTCTTCTTCCCGAAGTAAAAATACAGGTATTTTCATAATGTATCGAAATGATTTTTTTTTTTTACCAAAAAGGTCGATTAATTAATCATGACTGAACGAGATAGTGGGGAGCAACAATTTACCCGTTAATTAAGTATATGGCCTAAGTTGCCGACTGAGAGATTTAAGAGTCATAAAGCTGGTGCTAAAACCAGTAACCTAGGCCAAACTGCTCGAGTACACGAGATGATCCTACAGGTGGCTGTAGACTGTGTTAGAGTACGTGCTAAACACACTTCATTAGTAACATAGAAATGATAAACACAAATGTATACTTATGATCGAGCATATATATATTATAAAAAATAATTATGTTATATGATATAACCAGAGAACACATTTTTATGTAGTTTGAAATAAACATTCAGAAAAAGAAATAGCTAAATTCAACATTGTATGGTATGTTAAAATTAAACTGGTTTTATGAACGAAATAAGTATAATTATTAATAACAAATTAAATATTACCGTTGTCACTCTTTTTCAACAGAAAAAATAGATTTGGAAAATAAGTAAATTTTTTATTTTGCAAAAACCATATTGATTTATAGCAATTGAATTTATAATATAAAAAGTTTTATAAATTTTATAAAAGGTTTTAAATTAATTTTGAAAATGACTTTCTGGTAATAAATCTATATAAATACAAATATAATTTGCGTTTATTATTTATACAACATTACCAAAAGTTATTTACCAATTTACACGCTGTTTTTCGAAATTTTCGGTACTAAGAACGATCAAAATTAAACATATATGCAATTTGTGTTATGCGCTAATAACCACAAAATGCATATATGTTCCCATATACTATATATGACACAATATGGTTGGAAAAGTACTTAAACAAAAAAAAAAATTGACCTAAATCTGACAAGTATTAGCAAAAATATAGCCAATTTTGGTGATTGAGCTGTCATTTCCGATTTTATAGCTGCTGTTTAAATGTGTGAATAAAAAAAAAAATTAAATCGGAGAATCGTTAAAAAAAAATCAGCCCTGACGAAGCCCTGCAACGTGGGGCGAAACTTTGGCTCATTAAAATAGTATAATTCTACTATTTGAGTTTTTTTGACCGCACCCGGACCATATTCCCTTCATCTTTCCACACGGTCAATCAACATCATCCATAAAAAAAAAAATTGTTTTTCTTATAATTGTCAAAATTATGTTATAGAGTTTTTTACCAAGACATAAATATTATAATACGGACGTAAATTTTTAATTTTTACTAATCTTATCTCAAACTTTCAGCCTTGTTTATTTAGTCTCTTTATAGTGCATACTCACATCTATCAGTAGCGAAGCATAGCCTGGATCAGGTAGTGTTAAATAAAAATGGATGTGAAAATTTTTACATATTTTTATCTTATCGTGGAAACTTTTTGCCGTCTATATGTCAATTATAAACGTTTTATAAATGTCTGTAAACATGACAATAAACTGCTAAAAAAAAATAACATGTATTGATTTGATAGGAAACCCAGGACGTATGTAACCTTTTTTATATATATAATTGAAACTCATCTATTGAAGTTATTATATGAATATAAATAAATACAATAAAAGATAAGAAGCCTTCACAATAGAAAATACTGTGTTGTCAAGATTACTAATTTGCATTTAGTTCGTTGATCACTATGTAAGACAGAATTAGTTGTGCAAGGTTGCATTCCACATTTGGTTCGTCATGCACTCACGAAGTTGACATTCCACTTAGAGATGAAGAGTTTTTTCTTCCCATTCCCTCCGGGGAGCTAGTTATATCAATTTCATTCCTTATAGCATTAGGAAGCTATTCCTCAGGGATATTCCCCTAATGTGCCAGCAATTACTCTAATAGTACTCACGGTGTAAAAGAATACTTCCTCCAATCGGACTCGAGGAAACAATGGCAGCGAAACCGTTTGGTTATGCATGCGGTGTAAAATACAAATTGTCAATTTGCATTTTCTAATTGCATTCTGTATACAACGTCAATTAGTAGATTATCCGCGGTACCTTCCATCATCCGAAGAACAACGTTCCGCTGTCCCATGTATTCCCGCACCTGATGTTCTGATATCAGGCTGTGAGCTCATGTGAACCTTTCCCAGAACCCCAGAGCATGGAATTTCCGGCGTAGTTGGAATTCGAAGTTAACCTGAACACCAAGAGGTTTCTAGTAAAAATAATATCATGTGGTTATTTTTTAATTTTTTTTTTATGGAGGAAATACTCAATTTTGATACTTCCAAAAATCTCTTCCTTGTACACCACCCCTACCTAAGGTCAATTTATTAAACAGTTATATATATGTTCAATATATGAGTGTTTTACTCCCGGCTCATAACTTGTGAATGAAAGTACAAAATTAAAATAATAATAAATAAAATAATACTAAACAGTGTAGCCAGAATCTCTACCGAAGCTCGCTGATTACCTGAAATTCAGGTCGAAACGTTGGCACCAACAAATAATTTTTTTGTTATTTGTGTTTTTTTGCTGAACGCACCCTCCGATAATCTTCTCCAATAAATAAATTAAATATATTACTGCTTTTAAAAATGAAAAATAAAATCTGAAAATATCTTTATCTGGCCAGTCTCTATATTTTCAATAAATTAAACAAAACGTTTTAGTCTCATTGTCAGTTTACATTACTTTTATTACAGAATAAATATATTCTACTAAATTAACTCGTCAGTTAAAAATAAAAACATTCATAAAGTATTATTCAGATGCAAGATAAAAGTGATGTAGTTGTATTGTGAGATAATTTTAAAAACATTTTTTTATTCATAATTAGTGAGATATAGTGCCACTGGAAAATGTTTCTGTTTATTTTCTTTTTTACTTATTATTACAATTTTATTTTATTTTACTGTGAAACATTAAATTCGGTCATATATTTACAAGCGGTGGTATTAGAGACCAGAGAGCACATTCATACCATATTTAGAGAAATACAAATTAAATGATAACATATACCTATATGTTAATTCGTAATCGGTCGTCTTCATCACAAAGAATATTTTATAATAAACCGTTTTAGATATTTTTTGTCAGTATTGCTATTAATTTGTTATCACTACTGTATAAAATTATGTAATCTTATGTGTGGTATAAGCTTATGTATATTATACTCGACCCTACTTAACGGCGATTCATAATACTGAAATTATTTCATGTTCGTACCATATACAAATGAAAACAAATAACTTGAAATATTTACCCGAGATGAACTTTTTATTTGATTGAATTTGAGATGCTTTGTAGATTATTTTGCTTGTTTATTTCAACATAAATAATTTGGTTGGAAATTTATTAGTTATTATAAAAGAAAACAAAAAGGTGGAAAGATATAAGTATAAATAAACAAATAGTTGGGATTTAATTTTTGAGAAATTAATTATAATTCATTCCTGAAGAATTACGAATTCCATAGAAAATATAAATTGAATTAGTTGTATATCTAACTGATATGGGTTTTAATTTTATCAGCAGGGAATCTAAAATTATGTCTATTTAATATCAGTGTATTGTTTTATAATACATATGTCCTACTGTTTTTTTCTGTTTTTTTTATTCCTTAGCTCATTTCAATTTTTTGAGGCCAAAAAATGGAAAATAAGGTATCCAGATTATATCCATTGAACATTTTTTTTTATGTTTTCTCTGAAGTGAATTACTTCAATTTTATTTATTTTTTATTAATGAAGAAATTTTCCTTTGTTCTTAAGGAAATATAGTTTCATAATGACGGTTGACAATTAGGAAGTGTAACTTAATGTTACTTGAGCAGCCTTTGCAAGCTCATTTTCATTTATTTCTTCATTTGACAAGCAGAGATTGGTTTTAAGTAGAACTAATAAAAAATTATTTTTAAAAACTCAAAATACTTGAATACTTATAAATCTTCATTTAGGTATAAATAAAAATAGAAATAAATACAAAAGAAAAATGAGGCTGCCAGTAGTTCAGCCGGTAGCCGACAGAGAGCAGGAGCCGATAGTGGAAGCTAGCGCCACCAGATGGCATCACTCTCCACCTAATGAATTGGCTGACACTAATGGCGACCACAACTCTCCCATTTTTTCACAACACCCCCACTACACTCTTCCACTTTTTATAGCCATTTTATTAGTCATTCCTCTCTGGTTTACGACTACATCGTGTCCTGATTTTATCGCCGCCAGATTACAGTTGTATTATTGAGGAACAACTCTCCAACACCATAAATATTCAGGCGCCGTCTTATTTTATGAGCAATTAAACGGGCCTTTTAAAGACCGCTCGGAGCATTATCACCTAATTTAATTGATTATGCCTAATTTATTGCTGCAGTAACAATTTGTATTATCTGGTTATAAATTTTATCTTGTGTCCTCTTTCGTTTGATGAGACACCGCGGAATCGTTAGTAGTGATATATTTTTTTTTTTGACCTATTACTGATTAATTTTTCTTTATTATTAACAATTTTTCCTATACTATCTTTTTAACGTCTTTTTAACATGTTAATCTAATTAAAATGCATTATTTTTTCATTTTTTATTATATATATGACAATGAAATAACACAATATGATGAATAATAAGAAAATATTCATTTTTTTATTTTTAAAATAATAAAAGATAGCAAAAAATTCATTTGGTACGAATAAGAATTAATATTTATATGTATTTAATAATTATATTTATATAAGTTTATAAATTTAGAAACGGATTTTTGCAAATAAACTTTTTTGGACGGATTTTTATTGGATTTCTATAAAACAAATTAAAATCTTAATCCTTAAATCAAATTGTTCATAATAACAAATATTGCATAGTAAATTTCTCTGTTACAATTATTATAGTTATTTGTATACTAAGGCATCGTTCATTATTATGAATTTTTATTTTGATATCGCTTAAAAAATTATATATATAAAGATTTCAACATTGCTATTGTTCAACAACTTATATTTCTCTTCGTTATTGTTACTGCAGTCATCAAAATATTTCACATTCAATTAAACAGAAAAATTGTTTTCCCTATTGAACAACCGACAATACCCACGTCATGTTACAGGAGTCATGTTACATGAGTTTCCTGTAAGTGATATCATAAGCGGAGGTAATAAATCTGTGACACACGCTGTAATTATAATCTGTGACTACAATGAGCCCATGACGTTGACTTTAATAGCGTTACGCCTCTGTGTGTTGGCGTTCTCGACTTCAGCCCTAGTTCTTCTGTTTAGATATAAAATATATCTAATGTAATTTATTAGATATAAAATATTTATATCTAATAAATATATGCAATACATTTTAAATATTAATAAAAATCCGAAAAATTGAATCATAAAATACGGTCTTAAATATTCACTAAATGAAAATGTTGCGGCAATGAATGATAATAATATTTCCTATCATAAGAAACTTATTTATAGCAATCCTATGTATTTTATACAGATAAAATGTGAAACACTTTTTGTTACTATTTTTGAAAATAAATATTAAATTATATCATATAAATATTTTTATTTTACTTTTGAACTTCTCACAAAGAAATCTCAATGAGTACTATAACCGTTTGTCAAATATCTATAGTGTTTTATATCTTATGTATTTGTTTATTAAAAATAAAATAAATAAATAAATCATTTTTAGAATTAATTTGTGTATTACCTATATTTTTGTTTGAACAAATAAAGTTTTGCCTGAAAAAGCATTTAACGTTAGGGATTTTCAGATTTTTTCTCAGTATATAGTTCTTTTAGTAGTATTAAAGAATAAGGTAAAAAGGATCAATTCAAAAGAATCGATTCGACACAAGGTAAGAAATGGAACGAGTGTTTAATAATCACTTCATTTGAAAGAATTGTACGAGTTAGTGCCTAGTTTGTAGAAATAACTTAGTTTTTTTTTGTGTGTGTGTGTTCGGGTATTAAAAATATAACAATTCAATGACTAAAGAAAATTTAAAAAAAAATTACAAAATAATAACAGAAAACGGTATGTAGAAAAATGTGTGATATTTTAATTTTCAAGTAATTAACAAGTGACTAAAATTAGTACACTTTTTTTTTTTAAATTGTAAACTAGAAGCTGAGTATATAGCTACATGAACGCACAGGAACACAAGATTCACAGGAACAACAAAGATTGCACAAAAATAAAAGCACAAATAAACTACAGAGGCATTGCGATAGAGTGGTTTGCTAAAATAAATAAGTTTAACATACCATATTTTACGAGAAGAATTCTAAAAATTAACTGGATGGAAGATCTGATGAAACATAATCATGAAGGGCTGCGAAGATCTGGGGCTCAGTTCTTCCCCATGTCTGACATACCATTATCATATTATTACCATACAATTCTCTGAAGTTTGCATTGACAGATGCGAATAAACAATTGAATGAAATAAAAAAATAACATTAAAGGGATGTATTTTAATACTATAATAATGTCTATATAAATAAGCATACATATTAGCTAAGCATGTATAAATAAAAGGTATAGTTACAAATATTAAAAAATATAAAATTATTATTTTAATTCCAAAATATGAAAATAAAAAAAAAAATTTTCCTTCATTGAATTCACTTTTTACTTATGTAAATGAGCAATATTTTTCTGCAAAATACGGTCATTGAACTTGATATTATTACAATTATTTTTAAATACATCATATACTGATGATCAATAGGGTGTATTATTAATAAAAATGAATGTTATGGAACATTGCATTATAGCTGCATATTATTTTATTGCTACGTTATTTATTTAAGCGTGTTTCAATAATTATACTAATGGATAATAATGGAAATGGATTATGTTTTTTTTTCGTTTTTGCAATAAATATTTATTTTTTAAATCGTTTTTTGTTCATACACAAATAAATCCATAAACCACAGACACTTGTGTTTTTTTATCTCATTATTTCCATTTACTATAATACTACATACTGTTTACATCCATGTAGAAAAATTCACTATTATTTTTATTTTTTCACTTTAGTTATGTTTCATTACCTTATCCATGATACTATTTCTTGAATCACTTTGGTAAAAATCAACTAATTTAATACAAATAATTTTTTTAAATAATTGTACTACATTAATAACTGGGCACTGTCTTGTAATTGAATAAATAATAAATTTTATCTTATTATTTATCTCTTTATTTTGATTAAAATTAACAAATTTAGAAAAAAATAGTGGTATGGGTTCACTTTTATGAAATTTATATTAAGGTTTCCCTTCATTAATTTTTTGTTTTAAATCATATTATCATCAATTTATATACTTAATCTTTTTTATTAGATGTACTTTTACCGTTTATAAAATATTTTTTAAAATTAAAAATTATTTAATGAATTTTTTTTTCTTGTTTCTCTTGGCAAGTTTGATCACTTTAATATTTATTTTTCACACTAAACATGAGTTTTTCTGCCGCAACAATCGGACGACCTGTTAAATATTTATTCAAATTATCGATATTTGGTCATATATCGATACATGAAATATTTTGGAGCTCGGAAGATACAATAAATTAATGGTACTATCCATATTCCTGTGCCACTAGGAATAAGGTTTATTTATGTATTTTCTGTTACTTTTGAATTTCTCTCAAGCTCCAGCGTTTACATTAAAACCGAAGTTATTTCTACCATCCCGAGTTTCTCTAAGTCGACAGCTTACTTTCTACCGTTTTCCGAGAGCCATGAATATTTCCCTCTACCATTGAAGAGATATCGAGGACTAAGGGCTATCCCAGCGCCTACGGTGCCCTTATTTAATGCATAAATTCCGTCCCATGATCCCAAGGAGATTCATGCATTTTAAACATCCTCTCCCTGAATATTCATACCCGAGACGATATAAGCCGTCGGACGCTTCCGGTCCATCGCACCAAGTTTTTGCCCCGGGTTTAACCCCGCCAAAAACCTCGGGACCCGAACGAGATCCCTTCGGCAAGTTTATGTATAATTCAAAGCTTTCCTGAAAATCTTCCTCTTGCTATATATTATTCACAATATAATATTATTTCTTTTATTCTTATAAATCTTATAAAGTCAACCATGATCAATAATCTTCTAATGCTTTCTTTTTTGTTTTAGGTAAGCAGTAATATTTAAAACAAGAAGATCTGTGTAAACGGTAAATTGTTTTTACTTTTACTAATTTTGACTTTAAAGTGTCTATAGAGATTTTCATAAACTACACAGTTTGAAGTAAACAAAAAAAAAATATGTGAGTGAAATACAAACATATATATTTGTGATTCATAATTAAATTTTTTTCTAGTTAGCGATTTGAATTAAATGCCATTAATTGCCTTGGCTAAAAAAGACTTTTTGTTTATTAGGAACCGCATTTAATAAGTATAAACAGCCTATCCTTAAAAATAAATTTAAAACATATAAGGATATGTACAATTCGCCTTTATAAAACCTTTTACTAAAACTGAAATAAAAAATCGGCCTACCTGGAAGCATCGTATCCCAGCAACGGTAGCTCAGAACTGACACTGATGTCTCCATCTCCTGGTCCCCTCCAGCAAGTTCTCTGGACAGATTTATTGTCCAGGGTGAAAGTTACCTAAATATACGGAGGACAATAAGTCCAGCTGGCGGTCTGGGTAAGAGAGGTACTGACGCAACGCAATGACAATAACCCAATTTACCTAGAAAACTTTCCCTTACTTCGCAATACCTTTCTTTGACAGTTTTTTTTTTTTTTTTTTTTTTTTGCCTGTTAAAGAGGGTCACATTCATTTGGAAATTTTTACAGGCATTCAAGTAAGTGAAACATAAAACATTTAACCAATTTTCTGGAACCCAAAAAAAAAGTCCTGTTATAAATTGATTGGTTAGCATATTAAATAGGATACTACTAACTGCTGATAGAAATCCCTTATGAATAGAGTTTATAAAGAAGAACCAAACTGTATCCACTAAATCCAAAAATCAACTCAACTAATAATCTGAATAATTCATTGAATGCTTTTCATTTATGGAGAAAATTGTCTTAGAACGGAAAAAAAGAACCTTATTTAATTTTATGAAAACTATTCTAGAAATTTATTTTTAGTTCAGCTTTGTATTAAAAACAAGGATTGATAGAATAATTTGGTCGAGATTTTCGAACAATGGGTGGTCTGAATTCAGAGCTGAAACCAAACTCTGAACCCCGCAATCTGTAGGGGCTATATTTTCTGTGGTAAACTCTTTTAAATGTTAATGTGTTTTTAACTTTTCACATATTCATTAAAATAATGTTTTTATGACTTGATTGTTTACTTCTGTTAATAACTCTTCTGTCAATAAATTGTCGAATCTGAATGGTCCCGATATGGTCTATATATCCCTATCCCTATATCTAAGTTCCTCGGATCCTCCTTGGTTAAAGACAGCCCTTGTTGAATTGGAGATATAGGGGAGGGGTGTCGGAAGATCTTTTCGAGAAGTTGCTTGTTCCTTCTGTGTGCTGTCAAGTAACAGATCGCAATTGAGCTTCCCTCCTCGCAATCACATCTCTCGCGACCCCCGCCGGAACTGCAGACGGATCAAGATTAAATCCGGAGGAATCTGTTTAATCTTGGCCGGGAGCTGACTGGCTCCGAGCCCGCGTAAAATTAAAAACTCCCTCCACAGATCGATCGCCGAGGGTAGCTATTAATTATCTGTCTGTCACGGAGGGGCGGGGATAGCATTTGAAAGAAGCGCCCCCTACTGGCGGTGGGGGGAAGAATAAATGGATGTTTTAAATCAATGCCGTTCTTCTCGCCCAAGAAGTTTACTCTTCACCCTCCTTCTTCGCTTTTAGTTACTTTCGCTCTGTATTTCAGAGTCTTCAGAAACCCGAGTTCATCGAGGCGTTTCTCTCGACGAAGAAGATAACGCTTTCGCGTATTCCTTATCGTTGCTTACACGCATAGCTGATCAACACGGAGTGGTTGACAGGGTTTGGGGGAGGATGTGGTGTTTTTCCAAGGTTAAAGCTATGCATCAGAAATGAACTCAACTGTATGTGATATATATTTTCAATTCCAGTCCAGACTTAACAAAACAGAAAATAACATCAAACGAACAAAGTTTAGTTAGTAACCACATCAGGTCCATCGGTGATTTTTGCTATTCATGTTTCTTTAGGCTATATGTTTGAATTCTGTTGCTATATGGAAGATAAACCAGAAACTAAATCGCATTTGGTATGATTCCACAATCTTCATTAGTTTAGTGACTGTTGTCTGACTAGTACTACTTACAGGTAGCCATATATTTATTGCACACGAATTGTATATACTTTGCTAGCTCCTACCGTTAAAAATCATTTCTTCAAGAAAATTTGTGGAAATTATTTATTATTATTTATTACAATTATTGTGATTCAAGAAAATAGTAAATGAAGATATATATGCTGGGCTTTAGTTATAACTGATGTAGTTAATAAATACAGAAGTAATTAACCGCACCTTAAATTTTGAAAAATAATTCACCAAAAATTAGCAAAGGAAAGTTAACTGGAAACTAATGTAAGAAGAGAGATAAAGTTTATTAAAAAATGTTCTGCTCCCCAACTGTATTGGGGGCAGTATAAATACAGCATATTTATATCGAATTAGGCAATTTTTTATGGCATAGTATAGTAGACTTATAATATATAATTGAAAAATATGATTTTTTCTCGTATTTTCACACCTATTTACTATTAATTAAAATCATAAAAAAAAAAAAAAAAAAATTATCTAGAAGGATATAACAATATACATGCAGTAAATAAAAAAGAGTAATATATATATTATAATATAATAAATAAAAATAATTTATTAAGTCAGTCATAAATATATATAAAAAAGTAATATATATATACACATAAAAAAGTAATGCATATTGAAAATATATATACAAAAAAAAAATAACAAATAAAATATTCAATATGTTTCATAAATCAAAAAGTAAAATTCATTAAATTTGCAATTATTTTAAATAAGAAGTAAAAATAAGTCGTTATATAAAACAATTAAAATAAAATTCGCCTTATTTAGGTCATGTTCTATATAAATCAATGCAGACATAATTGGATCAGTATTGTTGTATGTATGATATGGTTTTACAGTAGGTACTAAAATACAACGTATAATATTAAACTTAAACAATCTTTGAAAAACCAAAAAAAAATATTTTATGGAAAATCTTTGAAATAATTAAAATAACAAATTTTTTTTAATGCTGTGGTACTTTATTTACCCACTAATCTAACTTATCATTCATAAAGAGGAATATCTGGATCGCGTCTCCATAACTACGTCCTAGGATGACGCACCCCTAACCCGGGGGAAAAAATAAATAAAACGCTTCCTTTCGCTCGCGTGAGGGAGAGTCCAATTGAATCCTAGATAATTGTCGGGGTGGGGGACAATGGGAATCCTGCCCCGTTCGGGAATCCATCTTGGAGGGCCTGCGTCAAATTAAAAATACAACTCCCCCACTTGGGCATTTGTATTCCGTCAACAAAAGCAATCGATCAGCGGCTCGATTAATTATTCCGGATAGTAAGAAGGGAGGAGAGTGGGGGGATAACAAAAAATAAATTGATTTCGACACTTTTTCGAACGGCGATGGGATAAGAAAAAGATTATGGACCGACACCTGTCACATACCTCAGCTGATTGCTTTAGACATTTCGGGCCCTCACAATGAATAATTTATCAGTACTGGTCGCCGTCAAGTTTCATAAATAAAGATTAATTATTAAACAAATAAATAAACTTTTTATTTTTGTTTTTATATACGATATTACAAAGTAATTGGATCGTTTCAAATTCGACAATTAACTCAGTGGATAAGGCGCAGTCTTACCAATTTGAGATCTATTCGACTCTGTCAGGGGCGTTGATTTTTTTCATTGATTGGCGGTCCCACAAAATGAAAAACTTTGACCCCCAACCATGGTTAGGCAGTAGAGTACTCCAATGGGAGTCTTGGCCGAAAAAACAAAACAAACTTATCCTTCAACATTGCAGCAATACTTCCAACTATATCTGTATTTGTTGGTTAGGCTGAAAAACTACAATTACTTTTTTTTCCTTCAGCTAACTCTAAGATTATTTTATACTTATCCATTTTTTATTATTACTAAAAATAATAGATGGCTAATTATTTCAAATAAACAAAATTACAGTTACTTTATAGGTAGCTGTTGTGAAAAATCGGCATTTAAGCCCTGTCCAATTCCAAAGGGGATAATACCTAGCCATTACCAAAGAATAGTTGAGTTTACCTTGATATGGCTTAATAAAAATCGTTATAGTTGTTTCAGAGAAAATGATAAAATTTGTATATTGAAGTTATATGTACGATTTTGGTAAGCCAATTCCAGCAAAAACAAATACTATCATACATCTATCTTAAATACGTAATTTCAGTATTGTTTATGAGATAGATTTTTCTATCCAAATGGTTATTTGGACTCAGCCAACCTTAAAACATGAATTTCTGTCTAAAACCTTTTTTATTTTTTAAAATTTATTTAATGTGATTTACAACTGTACAAATAATAAATACAATAAGTAAATATGTTGTATGTTTCATATACACTTGAAAATCTTGGGAAGGATCCACCCATTGGTGGTACTTCAAGCATTAATTTAAATTAGAAGGTCCCGTGGGCATCTTCTTTTCAGACGTCTCGGAGGATTATTAGGGATTGTTAAGGATGAAAGATTAAGAATTAATGGGTTAGGAGTTTAGAATGAAAAGACGCATATCTGTTTTGGGCCAAATCTGCAACGAATAGGATGTTAAGGTCTTTGTGGGTGAGTTTATTTGTAACGTAATAAGGAGCATCAAGGATTTTACTTAGGATTTTGGATTGTAAGGATTGGATGCGGGAGGAATTTGATGGTTTAGTAGAGCCCCAGAGCTCAATTCGTTATATCCAAATTGGTCTGATTAACGTAGTGTATACTAATTTTTTGTAGTGAATGGGAAGTTTAGAGCGTTTGTCAAGTAAGTGTTGTAGCAATCGGAATCTACGAGCAGTTTCTTGTC
>NW_027108914.1:1479281-1508839 GCF_000696795.3 Halyomorpha halys | reverse complement strand
AAGTAAGTGTTGTAGCAATCGGAATCTACGAGCAGTTTCTTGTCGTTTCAGTTTTGTGTGAGGATTCCAAGTAATCCTTGTCAAGATGGAGTTCTAAGTATCGAATCTGTCCAACAGGCGTTGAACAGTTATGTTATGTTATGTGTGTCTGTAGTGTTTGTGATGTTTGGTCGTAGTCTAAAACCTAAATTCGATTTTTTTCATTATCGCTATATATACCCACACAGTATACATAGATGGCAATGAAATTTAAAAATAACATAGCCAACTGAGATTTTTAAAAATTAGTTTGAGATCTGAAGTCCTGTCACTGTACAAGAGCCCAAAAGGAGAAAAAATCGGTTACTTCACCCCAATTTTGGATTATTTTAATGAAAACTATGTATAATTACTAGTAAAATTTATGAGTTTGACAAGGATAGTCTTCACTTAGGCAGAATAAAAAATGAAAAAAAACGAAAAAAAATTTTTTTTATTCGGATCTGCATATTTTTGAAATTGCTGACAACACCATAAAAACCTAATAGGACATCATTTAAAGTAAAATAAATTTACTAAAAAATGAGCTCCAGTAGAGCTGTTTACGTCCGATAATTCCCGAGATACAGTTTTTAAAAAGCAATACTTTGTGAAAAATATACTGATAAATCAACGATTAGTGAAATTATTATGGAAAATCTTTTCCCCAGGAACTATGAGACGTACAGATGTCTATGAACACTCAAATTAAAACTAGTTTAGTATACTACAAATTAGTTTATTACGTCTAAAAAACTAGAAATCAATTTATTTGTACAAATATCATGAAAACTATTACTCCTACGAAGATAAACATCATAAACAACATTATAGCACATAAAATTATCTTTAACCTGAGTGCTGATAGATAGCTGATAGTGCTGCTACGTCTCGTGGTTCCTAAGACAAAGATTTCCCACAATAAATTCACTACTGTTTTCAGTATATATTTTATAAAATGTTGCTTTTTAAAAATCTGTATCGCGGGAACTATTCAACGTAAACATTTTTGCTAGGGCTCATATTTTGGTAAATTTACTCAACTTTAAATGATGTTTTATTAGGTTTTCTAACTAAAATGTTATTATTTTTTTTAGCATTTTGAGGCAGCTGCCATTTTATATTCCCTCTAACTAAACTTTTCAGACTAACCAATTTTGACTAGTAATTATAAATAGTTTTCATCAGTATAATGAATAGAATCAATATAATGAACCAAATATATCCAAGATATAGGAAGAAATATGATATACAACTAAAAAAAAATTAATACATCCTATTTTTTTTTAAGTATTTTTTCTACCATCCTTTATAAGTATTGTTTTTTTATTTGTTGTTTCATTATCAGTAATAAAATAAAATAATGCTTATGAAAGTAATAAATCCTTATTAGCATCCAAAGAAATAGGGAATCCCCCGACGGGGGGTGAATAAAGCAGGAGGCTAAATCAAGGTAAAAGAGTGAGGAGAGGTTTAGCGGTCCCTCTCAACATGTATAAATTACTGAGGTCCCTCGCGACGCTGGCGAGCTCTGGTAATGGTTAAGCTCATTACTACAATTAGGGTACCTCATCCTTCTGACTCTTTATTTCTGTTTATCAATGAGTTTCTGGTCTCTTGGCTCTTTGATATTTAAAAGGATCCGGATTAAACACCGTAGATTATTTACAATAATTTAAAATCCTTTAGAAAGTAGAAATCTCTGAAGACTCCTAGGATGTATTGATAGTTTTAGATATATTTAATATTTTTTGTCATTGAGGATATAGCTTTACATTTTCCCCTGTTTAACATTTGAGAAAGTGTATCTCAAATATTACTTAATCTACTGATATCAATTTGGTTTTAAATTGTAAATAATTTAATCTGATTTTAATAATAATATTCCTAATAACAAATCTCTCTGACAATTAAATAAAACTTAAAATGACCGAAAAACCAAATTTTTAACATAAAAGAGTGAATTTTTCAACATAATTATTAATTTTTTTACAATTTTAGACCAGTCTTATCTCTGTAGAACAAATATTCTTCAAAATCCACTTATGAAATATTTTAAAATTTAACAGCATTAACATAATAATAAAACTTATGTTTGAAACTTTCTGAGTGAGTTCTATATTTTTGGACACATCAATCCTAAATCAAATTAAATAAAACTGTCTTCTCGTGAATTTAAGATAGAATGGTGTGAGTAAAAAAATAAGTTGAAAATTGTTTTTATCTAAAAAATGGAGCAAATAAGATTTACTTTTTTTAGAAATATCCTTTTATTATTTGTACTCTCAATTTTGATTTTGCTAATGTAGCGTGCCATTTTTGTTTATGATTTTTAAAGTCAAGCTTTCCCACAGTAAGTTATACATTTACACGCTTATTTTCGGAAATTCTTTTTCAATCTGGTAAGATAATTCTCTATTATTTTAATTTGATTAGTTACCAAATCTTTTCATAGTTTATATTCATCAACTTTTTGTTGATGAACTTTTTTAGGGTGGGTACGTCCAGATTTATTTTAATGATATTTATTTTTATTTTTTTAATAAGAAAAATCAATCGATACATCATCAGCGATTTTCGAACCCCAATCCGTAGGGCCAAAGGGTTATAGACGGTTTCGTGCCCTGATACGGACCCTTATCAGAAAACACATAGGAAGGAACCGACGGGGGGTAATACAAGGGGTGTCTACCAATCCCAGAGCTCACGTGAGGGGGGAGTTATGGCGATCGGCCACGCTATCCCTTGGCTCAATCATCCCTACGTGACGGTGGATAATTCAACAGCAACAGGGTCCCGTCATATCTGCAATAACATTTAGTCTATAATTGTAAATAATGCAATGCCATCACGATAACTGAGGGATGTGTCCTTCAGTTTGAAAGGAGGGGAAGTTTGAGGCAATCACCTATAACTATTTCAAGGGGTCCGTAATGAACCTTAAAATATTTATCCTTTTAGTGATGAATGGTGGATTAATATTGATAGTCCCTATCTTTGGAAATATTTATTAGAATTAATTAACAGAGCTGATAAAATAAGTGACGTGGACTGTATAAATTAAAAGGGGCTGCGGTGAAGAAGAAAAAAATTATTGGACAGATTATATTTTATCATAGAATTCGAAATAGAATACAAATTACCATTTATTAGATTTACTTTTAATTAGAAACTCGAATAGGGAAATAGATAAAACAAACTAAAACCTATCCACTCTGGAAGATATATACATTATATCAACCATTGTCCAAAAAGATATAAAATCAACACTGCTAAAAATTTAATATATCGGGCTTGAAAATCAACATCCCCTAACTAGTTTTCTAATTACTAAAACAATCACTATCATTAACACATGCTAAACGTGGGTACCAAAAACTAAACAATAATTAAAATAATAATGAATACGCAATTGCATACAAAAACACAGACACTTCCTATATTAGAATTCCTGTCATATTGTTCAATTTTTAAATTCAAATTTGTTTTTTTCATTTTTTTTAGATACCACTTACATATCTTATTATTTTGTATTATTCAATTCAATATTTTGTATAATTCCAAATTTGTTTGTATACTATTTCTTTTCAGTTTTATGTTTCTCTAAATGCTGGTTGTTATCTCTTTTGTTCAGTAATCCTAATGACGACTTTAAATAATTTTTTGTTTATTTATATTGGTTTTTGTTGAACGCACCCCCCCCCACCATTTTCTCCAATCAGTAATCTACGGTCAACATAAATATAGTACCCCTATAACACAATAAACTCTAACAAACCTGACCAAGCTGCTCTCACCACACAGTTTAGACAAACAGAACTTAAATTTAAATTTGATAAAAAAAAAAATCCTATATCGGTAAAAAACAAATTGAAATGAAATTGTTAATATAGGAAAATATAAGAATCGGGTTATCAACAAAAAACCAGATGTTTAAAATTTAAAGCCATGTTACTTCAACCTAATAAACATATAAGATATAATTAACAACACATTATATATAAATAGACAAAATACAAAACCGAAATAACAGACTGAGTACCTGTTAGAAAGAACGGTTACTTGATGGAAAAACCAAAACAAACCCATATTTACTTTCCTTCATTTCACTCTTATCCAATTCAGGCAAAAATTTGTAAGATTGCTGTTGGTTGTAATGAGATTTAAATAGGAGTTTTGTCTGATCTTAGAGATATTTGTTTTTATTGGGTTTAGTGGACATTGAGGTATTTAGTAATGATTATTGGCCGGAATCGAACCTTATCTCGAAGTTATCTATAAATATTATTATTTATAGAAAATTTTTACTGCATATTTAATATATGCATATTGATGTATGCATATTGTTTCCTTGTTCACTGTACTATTTTTTTTAATTTTTACAATAGATCAACATATTTCTGTCCTTCAATTTATGCAGCAGGTTACCCACCAAATCTCTTAGCTAATGAGGCTCTATTACATAAATAGTCGATCCACATAATTTAAAGTCATTGATCCCGAAGGAACGCCGGCGATATTTCTTCATTTACACTGGAGAGTCAAGTTTTCCAAGAAAAAAGAACTTTTTAAATAGAAATGCTAGTAAAGGAATTCTAAACTTAGCCATCGGCCAGCCTGTATTTTTACTAACAGCCAGTCCTAAGAAACCTGCACCAGTTTCTGGAAGAGTTATGTCTCGGTGGAAGTCAGAAGTCACTGTGATAAAATGAATCACTGGAGTGAGCAGATATGACTTTGATGGATTGAGTAAAACGAAACTATTCATCCACTGATTAAATTTGATCCAATTTAGTTCGATATAATTTACAAAACGTGTTGTGAAAATGGAATTTAGTATGTATAAATATCTATATCATATAAATAAATAAATGTAAAAGTAAGTTCTAAAAGTATGTGCCGAGGATATCTAGTTTTCTAAGTAGTAACTAATAAGAAGTGTATGGATTTTTATTATAACTTGCACAAAATAATTCTACTATCTTGGGTACAGGTACCTAAAGAGCACCTAAAACAAGTACCCGTTTAAAATATAATCATTCAGACACAGACTGAAATGCAATTTTCTAACTCTTGATTGTGAAGATCTTTGGAAACCGGATTCCTTGAAAAGTTGTGTGAGCAATGGATTCTGGATGATTCCCCATCATGGCCGTTTCAGACTCCTACTTGACTATGGAATACTCGCTGGAACTATCCCCCATTCCTTCCTGACGCACGCCAGACCCCGGACTTTGATGCTGCACAGATCCTCCCCATCCTGCGATAGCTGATGTAAGTGCGAAGTCAATTAAGCCCCGGGACTGACTAACGCCCTTCCCAAGCACACCCATCATCGCCCTGGACACTGTCCTCCATTAGTACTAATGCCCTCGCTTGAGATATAGCCCTGTTGCTCCCTAATGTCCATTACCTCTTACTCCTGCACCTCTTGGTAATGTCCAGTCTCTTCCTAGTCGAGGGGGTCTGCTCAGTCTAGGCTAGACACGAAATGTATTTGATACAAAATACATATTGTAAATAAACATTAACGTAAAGCGTTCACCAATTCAAAAGTTTTTCATGAACTATCTGAAAATGATATCATGAACTGAACTAACCAGTATCTGGTACGCGACTGTTGTTAGCAATAAAAGTAGTTTATATTTAAGTTTTAATGAATGCTCTCAAGTATCATAACTGAAAATATACTAATTTTGTAACAAATTAAACATCCTTTTTTCAAGCCAAAACGTTTTGAAAATATATTTATACTTCTTCGATTGTCCGGATACAGTTTTACTTGTCAGATATTTGATGAATGGAATATTATTATACAATATATTATACAGCAAGGAAGAACGAAGATGAAGGGTAAAAGTGTTTTTTTAAATATATTATCTTTCAGTTTTGCACCCATTTTTAAAAATTTGGGACATTTGATAAAAGTTTGGAATCCAAACCAAGTTGATAATAGTTCGATATTCGCATTATTATACTGGAATCAGAAAAACGACATCAGAAAATAAGCCGAGATATAAAATAAATAAATATCAAATGTTCAATTATTTACCGTTATTTCAAATTATTGAAATACAAATAAGAATAAAAGTAACCCTTTGATGTCATCCTCAACTTTTTCCATTTTCTACTTCTAAAGTACTCTTTAGAAAAAACAGAAAAAATAGAAGAAGAGGAGTAAAAGAAAAAAAAGTTTGAAGGTTTGTTTAAATAAAGAGAAAAGTTTCAGCATAATCTTCCTCGAGTTGTCCCTTGGAACATAAATCCTTCGACGTCGATCCAAAAAGTTAGAAGCGCAGGTGGCTCCCCCAAGTCTCAAGTATGACAACTAATTATCCGACTGTGGAAGAGAGAGTGGGAGAGAATATAATTGGATTAAGGGATAGGATCTGTGCCAAGGGTTCGAGCCATGCCTGTCCCTTCCTCCCCCGGTTTTATCCGACATGCAACCCCTAAATCAATACCACGGCACACCCTCCTTCAGCTCATAACTCAAACCCAAGGCTCAAACTGTATCACCATATGTCCGCGCTCTCTTTCCCACTACGCTATCCTTTATTCATACGACCTCATCATTTTTTAAAATCCTGTGCTTGTAGTCAAACTGTATATAGGCGAGAATAAAATCAATTTCGTGAAAATATGCTTAATATACACATCAACAATGAAGCCAACATATTTTTATGAACTATTTATGCAAATATAGTTTTGTTTTTCAGTTATAGATTTATCTTATGTATTATAAATTAATATACTTTAATGAGCTTACTCGCTGCCCTAAAATGAATATAAAATAATAAAATTAAACCATTATTAAGGGAAGAACTTAAGAAAAAATTCAAAATTGATTCTTGTTAAGATTTAGTGTATCAATTTTTGTTTTCAAAATATGCTTCTTTGCTAAAAATGATTTGACTTTGATAATTTTATTTTGTTTTTTAGAGAAAATAATTAATTATAATTATATTTAAAACAGGTACACAAAGAAAAAATATTCTTTATGTTGGTCCCGTCGAGGATTTTTGCTTTGACTATAATATTTCCCACGATTTCGATTTAGATTTTTCAAAAAAACTAGCAACTAGCAGCAGTAGTTTTTGGTCTATATTAGGCACACATAAGAACAATGCCTAAAACAAAGAAACTTTTTATTTTCATATATTTGTTTGCTTATTTATTACACTATTTTGTCCCTTACCTGTGGTATTCTATTTTACAATTTCCATACCCTCCGTAGTTTCATAAAATAATAAATGTCAATTAAATTTCTAAGATTAAAATTCTAAAATTCTTTGTAAGGAAGTACTGTTACTAGACCAACGGTTGTGGAAGGTGATTTGGTCAGAATCACGCTCGACTGCCCAATTTAGGGTACCCACTTTATGATGATGGGTGGACCTCGGAGTGCTCCCGAAGTTACAACGACTACATTACGACATAATTCAACGACTACAGGTAACAGATGATATTTATTTGTCACAGCCGTATTCGCACCGGGGTCCTTGGAGTTAGTAGTCCACTTCCTTACCAATGAGACCCACTGCCAAAATAAAAGTCTATAGTCTGGTAAAAAAAAATTAGCCTAAATGTTAAAAATAATTATTCATACTAATAAAATAAAATTATTATACAAATTAAAAAAGAAATCATTAAAAAGCAATACTGTTTAATGAGATTAAGAATATTAAAACGAAAAAAAAAAAGTAAATAGTATTAGGAAATGTAAGAAATGGAAATAAAGTAATTTTTTTCTTTCCTACCTTGTGGTGTACAAGACAAAAATTATAAATGGAAGGTCATAATGTAAATATATATATATATAAAGCCAATTAAATGGGCAATTTTCGAACAGATTAGTTTACTATTATAATTGTTTCTATAAATTCTATACAAAAAAATAAAGTATTTACTTAATGTATGTCATACCTGTAGCCCTAAATGTAAACAAATCTCTAAACATTAACAAATAAATGTTTTGAATGCTGTTCTATTTCCATAAAAATAATATTTTTTATTTTGAGCTTAGTTTACAATATTTATCTATAATTAATTATCTATCTATATTAACAATTTTTCTTTTCTAATATTTTGAAACCTTTTTTATTTGTTTAAATAAAATTTCAGAATTCGAATTACCGACTGAAGCTTGTTCCTCTTCTGATTTATGCCGCCCAACTCGGTGAGTTTTGGACAGGGCTGGAAAAACAAATCGCCTCCTCTAACCGATCCGTGAGCCGACAATAATTCAGTCAATTAGAGGATATAAAAGATGAATGATGACTAATTATGCCGAGTACAGAGACCACAATGCGAGCTCTCAGCGTTCAGTTGAATAGCCCACTGAGCCGGATCTGGATTTATGGCGCCCAAGGCAGGGGATCCGTTTATAAACCTCACCGGCACCGGGTCAAAATAATCCGCCGAAAAATAAAACTCAGTCCCGGGTTTCGTCGTTCCTGGCTTTAATTAATTTATTTTCATCGTTATATAGACTTTATAATCTCATTAGAACCCTCCTTTAGTTGAAATCGTCGATAGCTTCAATTTAGGGTTCACTGAGTCTTTGCTCGTAGAAGAATATCTTCATGAAAAGAGCCTCACCTGCATTAGCACTGCACTGGAAAATATTCAAACTTGCTATTAATTTTGATAAGGTTTTTGTGATTCAGAAAGAGATTTATGACTTAAAGAGAAAGTTATTTGAGGCATAAATACAAAGAATTTAGATATTGCTTTAATTTTAATTTTGTTTTAAGGATTAGCTAGGCTTTTTAAAAACTTTTTTGTGTCTTTGACCTTTCTCTCATATTTTCACCTTTTCTTTATATTAATTTTTTCTTCTCCAATAGTTTTTCCTTTATGCTAGTTTAAAGATACCAGTAAACTGGGATTAATGTGGAAGTTATGATACCAAAACTTAGCTTTATTTACTAATCCACACTATAAAGATCAACTTTAAAAAAAATTTATTTATCGATGTTTACAACTGTATTAAAAATATATACAAGTAAATTTGATGTTAGTTATACAATGGTATGATACAGGATGTGGAGAATCTACCCATTAATAGAACTACAATAATATTTGTAGAAGAGAAGATCTCTAGGCCATCTTCTTTTCTGACGCATAGGGGAATTATCAGACATTGAAATAGGGTTTGGGTGGTTAGAAAGTTTATTATGAAAAGATTCTAAACTTTCTAACTAACGTTCTAGCTAAATCGTCAACATATGTAACATTGAAGTTCTGATGGATGACTAGATTTGTGGCAAAGTAGGGGGATTAAGTATTTTACGAAGGATTGGATACGAGAGGTACTCCGTGGTTTAATGGATCCACAAAGCTAAACTCCTTTAGTCCAGATAGTGCGTATTATAGTCATATAAATGAGTCTTTTGTAATTAGTCGGGAGTTTAGAAAGTTTGTCTAGTAAGTGTTGTAATAGAAGAAATCGACGAGCAGTTTCCTATCTTTTCAGATCAACTTACAGATATATGTATGATTTTTTGTTTTCAAGTAAAACTGATAGTTGGTATATCATGGCAAACGTATCCATTTGGATTGCATACTCTACATCAAAACTCGAAAAACCTCATGTTTTACCTTTAACCTCATTCGTGGAGTTAACTCCACGAACGAACTGACCATGAGTTTGTGTCGAATGAGGTACTTTTGGTATTAAAAGTGCATTATCCTAGACTACCCGATGTAGAAGGCGGGTGATGGAGGGGTGCGAAGACGCGCTATGATGTAGAGGCTGGCTATAAAAGCTTTTTAATCAAAAACATGGCCAAGCCCATACATCCACCTGTCAGCCTCCCCTCCTCGGCCTAATTAAATTGTTTGTTTCCCAAATGCTCGGGAAAATTTAGCTGTTCCCTTTGTGTTTTTGAAGCCGATCCTGGAAATTTAATGTATATATGATGCCCTAACTGGCACCCCTTCCCAAAGCTTTGATCGATACTGCTTCGTCCTGTGTTCGTTTTCCCTTTGTATTTTGTATTGGTATGGATAAAATAAAAGTACTATCTATGTGACGAGATCAACGTGCCTTCGAGATGATATATACATCATTCTATAAAGCTATGGTGTATATGCGAATCCAATTATTAATTTATATACTTTTTTGCCTTTTATTTTATTTTAATTACTTTTATTTATTTATTCAGCAATGTATAACCAATATGGGTCGATCAGATGGCACCGTCAGTCGGTGCCACAATAACATAAAAAATAATAAACATAAAATGAAGTATGTGTTTATAACTCTTAATTTTTTGGGGCATTGTGAAGTCTGCAACGATTTAGAAGCTAGAATTGCAAAATTTTAAAATTATTTCTAGAGGTAAAACTAATGATTTAATATACATCATACAACCAAATACTAAAATAATAATAAAACAAAATAATGATAAAAATAATAATAAAATTAATAATTTCGTAAGAAGTACGGAGTGGACAGGAATAAATAAAAGAATTTTACAATTTCAGAAACAATTTTCAGCATTACTTTTTTTTTTTGTTGGCAACCAGAGAATACAAATTTTTTTTATCTTTGTTGTTGACATAAACATTTGTAAAAAAATCGGTTTTAAAGAAAGTTATCACTTTACTAATATATTCTTTTTTTTTTTTTAATCTTGGCTTCAATCACTTTTTATGTACGTGGGAGTTCATGGAATGAAAAGAACAAGAAAAAAATATTTTCTTACAAAAAATTTATTTATTATAAAATTTTATAAAAATGCAAATATCTTTTGATCCTTATCTCTCAATTTCGCTAATTTTTCTTCGATTCTTCTCAACACATAACACCATATTTCTATCATACCTTGCAACTAACTGATTTGTCCTATAAATAGGGCAGTCCTTCACTACTTACCATTGTTATCGTCTTAAATCAATTTGTTAAATCCTGTTTACTGTACAAAGCAATAGTTGTATCATTTTTCATTTATTTTAATTGTACCGTTTTCCTTTTTTTAGGTAAGTTGTTGTTTCGTAAATGTACTGTAATTAATAAATATATCATGTACTTCACTTATCAATATATATATATTTATAGTAGATAAATGTGGATTTTTTCCAAAAAGTATCTGTCCTTTCTAGCATATAGTCAGTCTATTGTTTCTGTTTTTTATTTACATTAGTTTATTATGACATAGCAAATTATAAAATATATTTCTATTGCAGTATAGGAGGTAATTGAGCTGAAGTAGTTCTGAACAGTTTGTTATTGATGCTGAAATAAATTTCGATATAATAGTTTTCTTTCACAATTTTCTAGCATTCTTCTTTAAAGTTGTTATATTTTATTGTTATGGTTTAAGTAAGATTTACAGTTTCCATTGAACTTGAATCCTTTGGATAACTTTAGAAGTTATTCGAGTGGGTGGTTGACGAAGAAGTTTGTTATCACGTGGGATGAGGATTCCCAGAACAAGAGAGGATTTAGGATTTCATAACATTGCCTTATTTCACGGTGTAGGGGGCCACTTAGGGTTGTCCGAGCTGAGCGGCGGTGGAGGATAATATACTGCCCCGGGGTAATAAACTGTGTTAGGGTAAGAAAGAAGTTAGTGCGGCTGCTGAGCCAAGTAGGCCCTTGGAGCTGGGCCATCACACATAAATCTGGGGACTCTGCCCCCCTTGCACCCCCGCATCGAAGGGGCGTAACGTTCTTTAGGACTTAGTAATTGTTGCGGTTTGGTTCCGTATAATTCATTTCTCGCTGTGGTCGAGTAAAGCCTTTATGTTATACCAAACGTTTATTGAATTCCTTTTCACAATTTGAGATAACATTGGAGAAAATTTACTTTATCCTACACCATTTAACATCCTTACGAAAGCGAAAGTTGAATTCGTTCATAAAATTAAATAAAGAAAAATAAAATTGAATGTTTTTTTCTTAATTATAAAAATATTCACTATCATGTCACCCTTATTCGCGCGGACAACTAAAATAAACAACACAAAAGTGTAACTATGTCAATTTTAGGGACTTGAAATTGTAATTATAAAATATAAGTCATAGGAACAATGAAAGAGTTTTAATTTTCCCTAATTTTAACTTTTCGCTTGTGCAGTTTCTTCTCTACATGATATTAAGCTTGATGAGATAAGGGGGTAGCTTTAATTTATAGCTTATTATGACAATATTTCTGATACGTTCACATAATTTTGTTTGAAATCCTTGAGAAAAATGTTTTCAAAATGCGAAAACTATTTCTTCACCTGTAGAAATTTTAATATCTGTATAAACAAGGTCCCCACCAGAAGGCACATCCAGCCAAGAACAAAATAATTGTCAGGTAATCTGCCATACTGTGAGACTGGAATCTTAATAAATCAATAAAACAACCTTTTGTAAATTATCATTGCTTAAAGTTTTTATTTTGGGTTATGTATATTTATATAAGGATTGAAAACAAGATGATAATTTTGGAAAATCAAAACCGATAGACTGATAGACCATAAGGCCTTCAATACTTAAAAATACTTTTATGAAGACAATTATCCTTTCTCTACTGATGTTTTAATGTCTAGTACATATTCAGAAGGGGAGCAGGGTAGAACGGTGAGCAAGGTGCTCTGCCAACTCCCGGGCTAGGGTTAGAATTCATCTGTGATAGATAATTATTTGTTCCGTTACTGTTTCCGTGAATCAACCCAGTAGGTTCAGGAGCCTTCCTGGGGCACACTCAGCCTATAAAGAAGGTACCCATTATTGAGGAAAAAAACTTGGTGGTTAAGCTTGATCATGAACAAATCACCTCCTTACACACCGTCGTTCAAGATACAATAACGAATATCACATGTCATAGAGATATTACTGAGCCCTGATACTTCAAGAGCTGTAAAGGTACAGTTATTTTTTAAGTTTTACAATTACAAATGCTCAATTTGAAATATTAGGATCGCTTATAATTGATCAAATTAGCTTTGATAGATTTTTAGGAATCTAAAAAATTAGGAAAACCAAGTAAAATAATCTCTTATTTTTTTGAATACTTTTTTATTTTATTTATTAAGTATTATAAGTTTTTGTGTAAAAATTTTACATTAACATCAATTAATTGAATACCTAATGAAAATTACATACTTTACAAGGTATGGAATATGTCCATAAAATTAATATCGTGATTCCCTTAATCTTGCATTTGATGTTAATTAAGAAATACCAGCTAACTGCTAACCATTCCTGTAAGATATGTGATGAGAAAACACTGCATCTATCTAACGACTGGAAAACTAATGCACCAAGAGCAAATAAAACGCAATGTATGCACTCCCTTTATGGGCGCTATGCACTAACTGCATTCAAATTTATAGTTTCCTTTATACATCTTCTTTGATGACATGATAAATCAGGCTACATGTTAGTGAAAATAACATAATTAGTGTGATGTTTGAAGGCTAACGTTCTGGAAAATTCTGAGTTATTGTGCCTCCTGTCGTATAAACACGTTTTATTGCCTTAATTTCCATAATATAATTTGTGCAATTATCATTTTATGGCAGCGACTTAATGGCGAATATTCAAACAGATAACGGTAATTTTCAGACTAGAAAAATTGCTTACCGGGACTGACTCATACTGTATGTATTGTACAGGAAGGCAGTATAGTTTATTTAAATTAGAACAGAATATTTCAACCATTATTTTCGGTTAACAATTAAAAATAGCAGTTATTTATTCATTTGTGTAAGTGTTTTTTTTTTCCCCCTCAAGAAATAAATTATATTAGAAAACATCTTAAAGATAAATTGACTAAGTAAATACAATTTTTAATTGGGCGATAACCTGAAGTAATTTCATGAAATTCATAAATACTGCTGGAGATTTAACAGCTAAATGAAATGTCAGTTGCTAAGTAAATATTTGTCAGGCTATCCTTACAATTCATAAGTCAAAGTTTGCAGCTTTACTATATAATAGTTGAAAATAGCAAAATTAACTTATAACTTAACTATTGCCTGCAAGAATTTCAAAGCTAGGAATCAAATATTTGCCAATGGATAACAGAGGAAATTGAATTAATTAATATAGTCACTGTTATTTCGTAAATGTACTGTAATTAATAAATTATAATAAATAAAAATAAATAAATTATATAAATAAATATACTTCACTTATCAATATATATATATATTTATAGAAGATAAATAAGGATGTTTTCCAAAAAAGTAACTGTTCTTTCCAGCATGTAGTCAGTCTATAGTTTCTGTTTTTTATATTTATATTTACATAAGAAATAATTAGAACACTAAATATAAATAGACAAACTTACAAACAGAAACAGCAGACTGCCTAGAAAGAACGTTTATGTTTTGGAAAAACCAAAATTCCAACATTTAATTTCCTTCATTTCACTCCCTATATAGTTCTTGCGTTAGTTGTATCACAGCAAAGTAGAATACACTGTACAACAGACAATTGGAAATAATGTTCTTAGTTATTAATCTTAAATTATGCCCTGTACCTTGCAGTTTTTTAAATAATTATTTGAAGAAATGATTTGTTTTAAACCACTGTTTTTTCATAGTAGGGTCTGACTATGCAAACAATAAAGTTTCGAAAGTTCGCTTTAATATAGTTGTCTTACTGACTGATCCTCAAGACTCAAAAATATATGTATAATTATTTTTTTTTGAGATTCTTGAGGATCAGCCCATATTAAAACAATTTTTTGAGACGACGTTTCATTGATTGACTTGACTATTTGAATAATCATACCCTACAGTAAACAAAAAAATTTACTTCACTAATTATTAAACCCTAAAATTTACAAAATATAAATTAAGATTAACGAATAGATGTATTACATACAATTGTTTTATAAATTTGTTTATTATAAAACTGGATGTTACATATAACTGGATAATATAAAATAACTGTACTAATATTAATGTGCTACATAAAACAATTATAATTTAAGTAAGCAAGTAATGCTTCAATGTATTAATCTTAATTTGAACGCTTTACATTTTAGTGTTTAATAATTAGTTAAGAACATTTTTTTTTTTTTTAAATTGCCTTTTCTCTAAGGCACATCATGTCTGATTAGGGCAATAAATTCGCTAAACTTTGTTTTAACATTGTCGTTTTACTATTGGTTAGTCCCAAAGAAACTCGGAAATATATATCATTAACAAACAGTCAAGAAAAAAGTTACATAAATATAAATATATTTAGTATAAATATATACAGTTACCACAACATTAAAATTATATCTATTACAGAGCGGAGTGGCATCGAGTTGGGCCTTTAATCAATCTAATGAGACAGTGAATGCATCTCATTACTGAACAATTTGTTAGATGAACATTCCGAGTTCATCAGTCATTGATTTCATTCAACCGATAGATCATCGGTCCACAATTGATCACTTTGTCATTATAAAATTCCTGACACACTTTGAAGGTGGTCAAAGCGGAAAAACTTACAAAACCGGTATTAAACGATTCGAATTCTTGCCTTATTTAAAAAGAAAATTAGATATAGGCCGTGGAATATTCTACTTTATATTGGCATACATTGAGGTCATTTTTAATTCTTATTTAATCCTATATTTTACAAATGTTTATGAGACCCTTTAAAATGACCTATTATACGATAATCTAATAGTGTATTTTATTTTTAGTGTGTATTATATTCAATTATTGGCAAATTTTATAATATAGAAGTTAAAAGAAATAGTATTATTTGATACATTCTATAGTACCAACATAAATTGTTATAACATTATATTGTGTTATATTTTATCTTTAAAAGACTATTATATATGATGTAAATTATTTTTAAAAAAATTAATGTCTCTTTATTTTTTATCTATTTACATATATTTTGCGAGGATATTTATTTATTTAGTTTCGATAATTCTGTATATATTTCAATTTTTTTTCTCTTTCATTTGTTGTAATAGTTCAATTTGTCAGAAATCTTTGTTTTTGCTTAAACATTTGGTATTATTAAGCAACTTTCGCCCTGTCTAAGTCCAAGTTTTTTTCTATTCTATTTATTATTTGTTGTACAAAGTAGTAGTTTCTTTAATGAATTTACGTGACCAAAGTATTAGAATAAATTTGGTTTAAGAAGCAAGTTGCTGTTTTATTCAGCTCATTGTCCCCAATATATTATGATCTGCATACGAACAGAAGTTTCCCTAATATTTACCAAAAAAAAAGCTACTAACTAGTGATTTAAAAAAAATAATAGCTGTTTTTTAAAACTATATTTCGCGTACTATTAAGTGTACAGTGATTTGTTATAGTTCAAACTTTAGCTACTTTACACTACATTAAAAAACATATTAATAGTTTCAAGATATTGAGCAATGAAATGAAAAAATGAAAATCAAAGATCAGAACTACCCGATCTTTCGCGGTTATTTGCCTTTTTTCATGGACTATATCGTATTCACTTAGCCGACTTTTCTCGTTAAAAAATAAATACAGCGTTTTTTAGACTGATATCTGGAGTACTATTATGCGTTATTATTCTGTTACAGCTAATTTATAATAATCATAGCTACTTTACTCTATTTTAAGATATGAATGATATTTTTTTTACAGTCAGTAGATTCCAAGATATCGAGCATGAAACGAAAATATTATATATATATATTTTAATGTAATAAACCTCCGTTCGTCTGCCAAGAACGCTAATGTAGATTTTTAATTTCAATTCAAATTCCAACAAAGTATCAAAAATCACTACGCGGTCTTTTACGTTCAGTAGCTCCTTTTTCCTCAGCAATACCGTATTCCTCAGACCGCCATTTTTAATTCTAGAGGCCTTAAGATGGTAGACATTCAATTTTTATTTTAGGCTTGTAAATATGGTCAATTTATATGCCCAAACCTGAGTATGAAATTATTCACCTTTTTCGTTCCGGCCTCTTAGACTATTTCTTATCTCAGTAGGAACTGGCCGATTTATAAAGTTCATGATTCCATTCTGTAGTCCTTCAGAATTTCGGATTGGCCGCAAGTAGAAGGTTCCCCCAAGTATTCACCAAAATATATTAAAACCAAGCAATGATAACTCAAATGGAAATACATTAGTAAAAAGATATCTTGCGATATCCTCTAAGCTCGGCTTTACCAAAGAAGTTAATTCTTGATTGCTCTTGGACGGTTGGACGGTTTTCTATCAAGCTAGACCCACCCACTGGAACGGAAGCAATCTCCTCGCTAAATCCTCTGATCCCAATTCCTCAGCCAATGATGATTCGAGACACGACCGCTGACGTCACGGTCGCCCCATCCGATGAGCCAGCTCGATAAATCCCTTGCATTTATTCCCGCATCCACCCTCGTATATCAGCCCACCCTCATAAGGTCATCTCAAAGGTTGCCAGTAATAACAGACCACTTCGTCTGTCGGTTTTCTGTTTCTTTTCTCCCCTCGACTGACTGATGTTTCTATGCAACGTTTTTAATGATTGGTTGTACAACCTTTCAAGTTTCATTCTGAACAATCTTGGTGCCGTTTCAATTTCATGCTAGTACAGTCCAGTGTTGGTTGTTCTTTGTAAAATCAATTTTCTATCAGACCTTTCATAGTATTCTCTTTTTTAAATTTACTATAGAATTTCCTATACTCATATAACAAGAAATATAATACCTATGTTGAGATTCTTGAAGTAAAATATACCTTTAAGATGGCAGAATGACTATCTCCTTTAAAACTAATATTTGTATTTTCAATATTGATTCGTTAATAATATAACACTATAAAATGGTTAATAGGAGAATATAAGTTTCCGTTAACTAGTTTAATTTCTATATTCTCCCATTCCTTTACGTAATATAAAGGTATTAATTTTGCAACAAAAAATGTTATTAAAAAACATTTCTCATAATCTTCTATATTGTATTCTTCTATTTCATGAAAATAAACCGATAACGTTTAGGACTCATTTGCCCAGTTTTAATTTTCCATTTTTCTATATTAATAATAATAACAGCAGAACCAGGCTTAATTGGCTCTTTAGAAAACGAAGAAATAAATATAAATAAAACGTTCACAAAATAATAAGTTCGGTTAAAAAATACAAAACAATCTTTTAGGTCTATTATTTAAACTTTAAAATCGTTTCTTCATTTAAATCAAATCAGATTTGTAAGATTTTTTTTTTGGTCTGATAAATTTATCTTCATCAAATATTAATGTATTTATCACCTATATACTAAATTTTATATTTCATTTCACTTTTCACCTAATTTATGAATTGAAATAATATTAGATTTTTTCTTCTTACCTGGCTTTTCCATTTAAATGGCCAAACCTCGGATGAATAAGCAGGATTCCTCTGTATTTTAAAATTATGCTATTTTCATGATTAGAACGTTCTTAAAACGAGTCAAATTGTATTTATGATTGTTATGTTTATAATTTTTTATTTCAAACAATTTATACTATAAATAAATTGATATTTAATTAAGGGTAAACATTAAGTTGATTATTTGTTCATGAATGCGCTCCACCCCCACGTTTTCTCCCAATAAGTGGGTGCCCCTTTACAAAGTCTGAATATACCCAAGGAGGGCTCCCGAAACCAAAGGTTTGATTCACGGGTACAGTGACGGAATAAATTGTAAACTGTTACAGCCAGATTCGAACCAAGGCCCAGTAATTAATAACACAGCGGGCCTAAAAACCTACAATTAATTCAATCAAAACTCTAATCCTGCAGAGCAGGTCTAATACAATTCTCTCTTCTAAGGTTTGGTCCATTCCTAAGACGCTAGCCTTTAGCTGAGTGAAATCCGTCTATAAAGTACTTACTATCTCCATGAAAAAAAAAAAACATTTATTTTTCGATATCTTCTGATTCTTCCGATTGTCTTAAACTTCTTCTGTGTAAGACTTGATCTTTTGATGTAAGCTACAACATTTTGCATTCGTATATATATAGTGGGTAAAAATCTGGCGGACCAAATCATCTTGCTCAACCGTTGATTTAGTAACAGTACTTCCTTACAAAGTACTGCATCACCGACCCTTCAAAGATTGTAGCAGTACAGATTTATTTATTTTATATAGTGCCAAAAATTAACCTTTTATAAAGTTGGAATTGCCAAGTTAAACGCATACAACGAATAAATAACCCGAGGGTTGATGGTATGTAAAATATCAGAGGGAGTCCCTCGGCTGCAGACAAAGGTCCCCGGCCCGAGGCACTTCCTTCCTCCCCGCTGCAGCTTCCGCCCCCTCTTCCCCTCCTCCTCTCCCCTTCCGTGCATTAGAGTCAACTGTTTACTTTTCAACTGGAGGGGGTGGAATAAGAAAAAATAAAATAAAATATATTACGATCCGGCTGTCTCGGAGACGTTCCTATATTTCACCGTCGGCTTTCAGAAAATTCATAAACTTTGGAAGGCACTTATTCACCCCTATTCCACCTTTAGTCCTGAACAGTTAGAATTATGGTGATGATTTTAAAAATGAGTGAAGCAAACTAAGAAAACTAATTGAAAATTAGGAGAAATATTAGAAAAGACAAAAAAATCCGAAAAATAATTAGAAACAGAAACAGGAATTTCCTATTATTCCTACAATGCCTATAAAGAATAATTCTTTAAGATATATCTGGGAGAAGGAATTGAACCTACATCCGATCGTCAAGTGATTGATAAAATCATCTTTATTTTACATTTAAGCTCTTGTATTACATGACCAAGTTTTTTCATGAAGACTACCGGTAAAGCAGCGAGACCACTCCAAGCCTAACTAACCCCCTGTGAGAGTTTGGTGTTTATTTTTGAACCGGGAAGCAAAGTTGGGGGTGATTTACTATCTCCCCGCTCGGGAGAACCACTCTTGAGAAAACAGTTATTTCCGGCCTCCTACCCCTCTTGAATAATACCATTATATAATAGATCCGAAGTGATTTTAATGTGTTATCTAATTTATTATTTTCACGAATTTATTGTTTTAAAAGTACCTGTATGAATTTCAATGAGATATTTTTCTTACCTTGTTTACTTCATACAAAACTTAAAAATTGTTTCAATTGATCTTCAGTATCGATGTCACATTCAATATAAAGGAGAAACAGTAGCACAGGTGAAACATTTTTTTTTCAATATTGCTAAGAATATTTTAAAAAAATGTATTTATTAAAATTTACTACTGTAATACATGAAGATACTTCTAGTAAATGTAATGATAGATTAAAATGGTATGATATACATAAAGGGAAACCCATTGTTAGCACTCTAACAACATTTCGACATTCGAAGATCTTTTCAGTCGCTCCGGATGAATGATAGGAATAGAAGAGGAAGCAAGGTTAGTGGATTTGGGTAATTAGGGAGTTTATATCGATTGATATCTGGTTCGGACTAAATCGATTACAAATGGAACATTAAATTCATTTTTGGTGATTTCATTAATTATCAAGTAAGGAGCATTGAGGATTTTGGATACGAGAGGAATTCGAAGGTTTAGTCGACCCTCCATATGTCCAGATAGGGCTTATTAGAGTCATGTAGATCAGTCTTTTGTAATGGATTGGAAGTTTAGACTGTTTGTCTACTACGTGTTGTAATAGGGAGAATCGATTTGTAATTTCCTGTCTATGCAGTTGAGTGAGGATTTGATGTTAGTCGTTTATCAAAATGTAGTACAAGGTAGTGGGTCTGTTCTATAGGAGGAAGAGAAATCTTATTGAAGGCTACTGCAGTGTTGTCGGTAGGCTTACGAAGAAGGGCAAAGGTGATTTGAATAGTCTCAAATCACACTCAATTTTCTGAAATCTACTCTTCTTATTTAGATGTTGAATAAAAAAACGATTTTTTGGCTTTTGAAACAACATCGTAGGTGAACCAGAGGACGATTTAGGTTTTACCAACGCTCTTAACTAGACCTTTTTCAACAAACAATTTTACTACAGAAAATGCTATTAATTAGTATGAGTAGTTGATAATAGCTTCACAACGTTAAATACATCGTTATTTATCATTAATTAATTATGTTTATTTACTTATTTTTTGTTTTTTACAGAATTACATTTTTTGCATACCATTAATGCGAAAAATGTTTTTTAGACTCTATTTATCTTGAGGTCCAATTGCTGGTCTGTATAGCTGTGAAGTCCTTATTCTATTATGATGGTATCGAACTCACATGTAGTACCTACTTGGTCTGAGTTTTGACTAAAAATAAAATTTGAAATAATTTAATCCTCTTGAATTTGTAACTTTTTTTACTAGGGTACACAGTTTAGGGGTAACAGGCAAAAACATTCATAACTTTATTAAATTAATTAATTAATCAGTAGGTGTTTTAGGGCCGCCAGGAAAGAATTTCCGTTAAAGTATCGGTAGAAACTATTTTTTTAAATTATTCGTATATTTAGTTTTGTGCATTGGGCTCTCATATTATGCCTAATTGTAATAAACTTCTTGTTTCTTTTGCATTTCTCCGTAGGTAGAACACCTCTAATTCCCTGTTGGCACATTAATTCGACATTTTACAAGCTCGAGTAAACATCAAGAGATTCATGATTCTTTATGTAAAATGTGGATAGTAAAAGCTGTCACAACTGGCGAAAATGATTTATTAGGCTAAAAGAAAGGGAAAGTTGAGAAATCATAAATTTCATTCCCCTAAAAAATAAAAAAATGCCTTTTATCAAACGAATGAGTAAGCGTTGCATTTATTAGGAGATTGATAAAGATAATAATTGTCCCAATCCTTCTCGAATAATAATGTTCAACGTACCTTTAAACAACTGTTTCTACAAGCAGAATCGGAAATAAGCAAGGTAATGATTTTGAAATATTAATAACTAAATAATTTATTGCAAGAAGATAGTCTGGGTGGCGGTCAATGAAGGTACACAATATCAAAACAACTATTTAATTGTAACCAAAGTTTCACCTCAATTGCTCAATCACCTCAAAATGAAAACAAATAGCACTTGAGGGCTAAATGAATAATAAATAGTATTCTAGTTCTATATTTACAATTCTATCACACATGACTGTACCTATTATTAATTATTCCCTTATTCATTTGTATTTATATTATTTTAACTTAATTGTCTTTTTTTCTTTGTTTTAAAAAATATTCAATATTTTAAAATTTTTTTTTTGGAATATTTTTCTAATCTTCTTGTTACATCTTACATTGTCTGTATCTTGTTTTTATTTATCCCTGCAAATTGGGGCGAAACGTTGTTTAACATTAGTTTTTTTACTATTTTGTACACCTACTATCTTCCTACAATCTACTTCATACGATCAACTATCTTCTTCCGATAATGATAATTTAATATTCATTCGATTCCAGTCAAAAATCGATTCTAATTTTTATTTTTCAAATTATGATGCAATAGAATAAGTAGACTTACTGCGTCGGGAATATCAAATTTCTCTTCACGCCAGTTTCCATATTTTACCTTTTACTTCACAGACACCGGGATCAATACATTCCGAAGATGAACGCTTTCAAGGGAGAGTTAATTCCTGAAGCCGAAGTTGATAGGGCCAAGGAGCACACGCCATTGGTCCATGAATAATTCATACTCAATTTGAGGAATGTTGGACTAACTCGCTGGCGGATTTGTCCGAGAGCCACAAACTAGGTTACAAGATTACTTCAATTACTATGATAATATCCATATTTTATAAGGTCCGATCCCGGTTCTAATTTGAATTCATGAAACCCAATGGTCGAGAGGAGAGACTGTCTTTGGGATCAGGGGCCCAACTGAATATCAAACAGTTGATCATGTCTCTTTTATCCTTCGTTTTCTTTTTAGGTTAGAGAAAAGAGTGTTTTGGGGAAATAGACAATATTTTATTTTTCGTTGTAATGAAATATGTAAATTGAAAAGACATTAGCACACATTTTTTCATTATTTTAACCTCAAATTGTTTCACAACGATTACCAGATCTCATTAAATAATATGAGCCATTTGCCTGGAAAATAGTTACATACCTGAAAATGAACTGGTTATTACATCTCAATAACACATAAACACAATAACTTCCTTTTGTTTGGTTAAAAAAGTAAAAGAGATTTTATTCGAAAAGAATTTTTTATTTCAAAACAATTTCACGTTTGCCTTTGTTCTGGTTCAAGGCGTGACGGTGCAAATCGCTAAACACTGCAAACTTTTGATTTTTAACATTTTTTGAAAAAATTGCCCAAGAACCGCTTGGTACTATCTATTCTTCCACAAATCAGTTTTAACTGTGTGAAAGAAATAGGGCTTTTATCGTAAAAATGGAGATAGCATTAGAAAAGTTCCCTCTACCTATTAATATATTAAGATGAAAAAGAAAATACAGCTTTTTAGCATACCTTTAAAACAATATAGGAAATTATTAAGAAAGAATATATTTTTAATGAACTTATATATTAAAAAATGTATTTGAAATGAATGTACCCTATTATGGATGGAAGAAGCTGCGAGGATCTTCCTACCTGTGCTGCGCTGACCATCTGCTCAACACAGCTGCTTCAGTACAGATCCCTACCGATAGCATCCTGTGTTTCTAGTTTCTCCGTTTTTGTTTGGTGGCGTAAAACCTCTTTGGTCAATACCATTTATTATATTTATATAAATGTTATCCTATTGTGCTTATTATTATTTTATAAATTACCCTAACTTGAGTAAATCAAGACTGAAATTTATAACGTTTTTTTTTATACTACATATTACGGTATGATTTTTTTTTTTCATGTTTATATCCTCAACGTTTTTACCCTATAAATTCAGCTTAGATTGTTTTTAGTGTAAGAAGAAGTATGGATAAATTAAATCGCTATGGAATTGGTCAATAGATGTATGTAGTGTTATTTTAGAAAAATAAAGAAGAAAGTATGGTTTAATAAATGTTATTGTTTTTTTGCCTAATTTTTTTCTAAATCCAAAATTGCCTGAAATCTTCTAATGTTCCAGATCTGTTTTGGTAAAGTCCATCTCTTTAGTTATATCCAAACGTAAATATTTAAATACAAAGGAAATATCAGTGGTAATTTTCTATAAAGCAGGAATATCAAACTATTTAAAAAGTGTGCAATAAGAAATATTTGCAACCGATCGCTTTCGAACATCTGTAATGCAGATCAATAATATTTGGTAGGATGACGCCAGAAATAGCACCGATTCGATAGGTTACCTTTTTCATTTGGTGGTGGGTGGCCCCACAGAATGAAAACTCAACCTTTCTGCTCTAATTAGAACAAGTTGGTAACCTGCATGATAACCAACCCTTTTACCAGAAATGGCAAGGATAAACATAAACATAAGAAAAGAAAAAGAAAATTAGTGTTAACGAATAGCTGATGTAGGAAGTTCATTGTGTGAACTTGAAAAGATGAGTAAATAATGTAAAACTTAGTTATTTGTTTTTATTATTACAGTGTATCAATATATACATATATACACACATATACAGCAAAGGCTCAGAGCGATAATGGCTGAAAGAGGAGTCTGTCTCGTTAGTCGGTCTCTCTTAATTGCGGGCTACAGATTTATGTGCCATCCTAATTCGCCCCCCCCCCTTTGGTCTCTCCTTACATGCGCCTTCTCCCGTACCCCTGGGCCACCGCACTTCTTCTATTTCTGTGAGCCTCTCCGTATCTGTTTCTGATGTTATTCATTCTTTCCATGCATATTTGTGAAATCTTCAATATATGGAAGAGATAAGTCCATAATTTGAGAGAGCAAAACATAGACATAAAGATTGAATAAAAACCTTTATAATATTGTCTCATATTAGAATATTATTAAAAGACTTATGCAGATTAATACTCTGCCCAGGTCATTAATTTCAGTCCCCCAATTACCCTATTTTGTCAATTCTTCATATTAAATAAAAAATTAAATTTTAATCACAGAAATTAATGACCTAGGCAGAATTGCCTGAATAAAGGTTTTTAAAAATGATGTTCAAAATCATATTAAGATTGTCCTTGAGAATGGCCGAAACGTATATAAATAAAAGAAATACAAATTGTTTTAAGACTAAAATTGGATAAAATTCATTCTATTAAAACATTAACAACCGGTCACAAGAAAGTGTAAAGATTATATATAATATAAAATCACTTTTATATTATACAATTATATTTATAACACATAAAATTATTTTAGGCATTGATAGAAATGGTATAGAAAAAGAAGTTTGTTATAGAAGCAACCAAAAGTTTATTTTTAAATGAGATAATTTTTTATTCTAATATTTGAAATTAGCCTAATGTTAAAATGGAGCATGTTTCAGAATAAAAAAAAATTAAAATCACTAGAATCGTGAATTTGTGTTCGAACTATATCTAAATTTTGATTGGATCAGATTGAATATTTCCTATAATACTTTTATATTATTAGATATTTAAAGGACAGATTACGAAAATCAGATAAATTTAAAATTGTGGTATCTGTGTTAGTACTGTTGCTCTTTGCAAAGATTTGAAAACTTATTTGTTACCGGAGCTAAAATCATTAAGGTTTAAAAGAACGAATTAATTTATTATACTTGGTTTGTGTAAACAAATCATTAATTTTCTTCTAATTACTTTTTGTAATTCTCATTTTTTTTTCAGGTACATTATTTTTATGTAGAACACCATTGAAAATAAAAGGAAAAAAAGTGAGTAGAAAATTTCATATAAACACTTTTACACATAGCTGCAGGCCGAACTGTTACTTCTCGTAATAATATGCCCAAAGGCTTCCGGGTAAAACGATAACAATCTCAGAAACCACTTAATATTCACAGTATACACAATATTCATACCAGAGAATTTTGATAAGAAATTCGTTTATACTGTTCTGAAAGTTTTCTGTTTAGGAAATAAATAATAGCAAACATTTTAGATTTGAATTTCTAGTTTGAAAAATAATAGCGTTGATGATATTTAACTTACGAAATTGGCGTATTAAATAAAGTCAAAATATAATTTAATAATTTTAAAGTTTATATATCTTCATTTTTTATTACATTCTCAGCCTCTTTATTTTCATATAATTTCTCTAAATAAGTGTTGACAATAATTTCATACACTTTACAGTGAAATCCAACTTATAAAATATATATATATATATGAAATAAATTCATAAGCTTTTAATAATTTAAGGTATTTTTTAAAATTTCGATTCCCAACATCTTAATACATGAATTATAATGAAACGAATAAATTATAATATAACACTAATGTTTTTTTAATTAGTTTAATTTAGGCAGGATAAGAGGTTTTAAAACAAATGTAAAATACTGAAGGTCAGATGGTGAAACAAATTATTGGTAATTTTTTTTTTTCAAATTCGTCTTATAACATAAAATATTCTAATGATTTTCTTAGTTCATTTTTATATAATTTAAAATTACCAACAGTTTTTATTCATTTCTTAAGAAGTGATATAAGAACAAATAAACGCAGACATTCGGTAGCATAAATGTTTCCACTATCATGAAGAGGGTTTCCACAACTGGGAGGGGGATGCCTGTGACGTCATAAGTGGCATTTGTTCACGTCACCGTTGGGCCAATGGAGTCACGTGATGAGACTTCCCAAGGGTCGTAGATGGGGGGTGTGACATCTCCCCTCAAACGGTGATGGTTCCCCTCCCATAACATTGTCGACCTGCAACAATATAGCACTATATAACTCAGAGTGTTTGTGTAGCTTTTCTTTTCATCCTGTGTTTATTTACACATTACCATAATTATTAAAACATAAGAAAAAATTCTATATATTATATAACTTCTACGCTTATAAATAATTTTCTAAAACACTACATACCTATCAACACCAATTTTTAATAAGCCTCATGTTGTATTCTCAAAAAAAAAAACAAAAAAAAAACTAAAACTAAATTAAACTATGATATTAAATGTGTAAAAATCGACCTAATTTTTATTCATCCATTTATCAAGAACAATAAATATAATTTATTTATAATTATTAATCTTGAATGATAATTTTATATTTTTAACATTCCGATTAAGATAGTAACCTTATAAGTATGTATTTTTCCTTTTTCCGTACTACATTTAACCACAGCCGATTTTAAAATTTTTGTTGACAATTTTGATTATACTAAATAAAATCAAGACAATATTTTTATCATATAAAGAAACATTTTTATAAGCAAAAATGAAATTCATTTAAAATATTATTTTTATCTTACCTTATTTTTATCTTTTTAAGTACATTTATTTTTAGAAGTGCTTTAAAATAGTGGCATATGTTAAATAATTAAATACAAATTTCAACAGTCCAACTAGAGAGAGTAACAAGTAAATGGACATCTACAAAAATGGTAATAACAATATTTTAATATCAAAACAAATTGCTTACAGGGATATTTCTAAAACGTCATTGATTTTTATGAAAAACTTTTTTTTTCGAATTTGGAGTTCTATCAATGGGTAGATTCATCTCATGTTTGTATCATGTCATTACATCACTTAAATTTACTTGTTGTATGTATTTTTATACAGTTGTAAATAACAATAAATAAATTATTAAAAATATTAATAATTTTTTTTTTAATTCTAAACAAAATCACAAATCTAAAACTAAAAATGTGAGGTACACATTTCACACATAAAATTTGATGGGGTTAACTGAAATTAGCTATATTCTTGTATGGACATCACATGAATCTTGTTAATCATGTTGTAATAAATCATTTTTTTGAAATTTCGTTTGTGGAAAAAATATAAAAGAATACTGACTATATAATATATCAAAATTATGTGACATGTTATACTCGAAAACGTTTCAAATAGTGACTTTTGTTTTCTAATTTAACTTAAGTATGCCTTTTTATGCCTCCTCTTATATTTTTATATTAAAATTCTAAATAAAATCATCGATTACGATGAAAAAATAAGAAGGGACGAACGGGGGAATTTTTAATTTTCTGACAGGTTTTTATGTAAATATAATTCAAATACATAATCTATTTTAAGATTATGTTATGATTAATTGTTGATCACAGTAATTAATAATTAATAATGATAATACACAATTAACCAGTTTCGTTATGATTATTAAGATTTCTTAAGATCTAGATATGTGAAATTTTTGACTACTGTTATTTTGTGGGATGCTGAGTATAGGAGTATTTACTTTTTTGATCATTTTCTCATCTTCTTAACGTTTTTCTTTTATACCTTTGCATTCCAACGGGGTAAAGGAAAGAGAGAAAAATCCAGCATACAGGGCTGGGTATCCCTCGGGAGTAAGCCTGGATAACCTGGAGGCGCACACTTCCAATTACACGGCTGCCTGGACTCAGGTGCGCCGCTGAGGATGCGCAAGAGCAGTCTTGGGAAACTAATAACTTAGAGCATGTCTTCTTCCCTCTGGGCCCGTCTGTCAAACTTTTATCTCTTGAGGGCGCGGTGTCTGACGGTGTCTCCCAGAGTCTGTCTCCTCCGGATCGATCCCGTTTTCTGATCTGGAAGATGAGATGGCAGTGGTATATTATCAGAATGGAAGAGAACGGAAAAGGAATAATATTAAAACAACAATATTTTTTTTATCTACAAAGTTTACTGTCTCGGGTGATGTGAAAATTTTCCATTATGGTGATAAAATAAATGAGAGCAATAGATAAATGATTTGCCTATACTAACCTCCCAAGAGATTAATTAGTTCTATTTCGATAGGGAACGATAGGAAGATTTCATTGAGTGCATCTCAATGAATTTTTTTATCTATTTAATGTAATTTACAACTGTACAAAATATTACAATAAGTAAATATGCTGTATGTTTCATATACACTTGAAAATCTTGGGAAGGAACCACCCATCGGTGGGACTTCAAACATTAATTTAATTAATGGGTTAGGATGGTTAAGGAGCTTGGAATGAAAAGACGCATATCTGTTTTGGGCCGCAATGAAATTTTTAAAAAATGAAAACATATTTGTTTGATAATAAGGGCCCTTTTGAAAGTAGGTTCTTTAAATGTATCCTCCTTACTGACAGTTTGTACGTACACACTCAGTCTGAATAAAAAAAACAAAATCACAATGAATAATAATCATGATAGTATCAAAAACATAAAGTGGGATTTCATATATACATTTCTCAAAACTAATACATATAATAATATCAAATAGAATCGGTAATATTTAGCCAAACTTTCGACTAAAATAATAAAAACTAGAGTTAATAAAAAAAAACGTTTTTAGACAGTGATAGTAATAGGATGTAAAATATTTTGGAATTAATTTGTCTAATTGATAATTGTAATTATGTAAAGCAATTAAAATTACAGTTGTTCATCAACTAGTTGCTGTTATCAATTACAATTATTTAAAGTTGTAATTTTGTTTCTACATATTGTAATTATTAAGTAATTTTTAATGAGGTGTAGATAGTCGACCGTAGATTACTGATTGGAGAAGTTCAGCAAAGAAACAACATAAATAAACAATAAATATTTATTTATGCCGACGTTTCGACCTGATTTTCAGGTCTTCATCAGGGATATAAAAAAAAAAGACAACAACCATCATTTAGAGAGAGAAAAAATTATTATATAAATAAAAATAAAA
>NW_027108914.1:1474649-1479231 GCF_000696795.3 Halyomorpha halys | reverse complement strand
AATACAAATATATAAAATAAAATAAATAATAGACTAAAAATAGGAAATATAGACAATACTGGAATGTATTGTAAATATTCTATTATAGAGTTCATATTACTCACTTTGGAGTAAACAATATACGAATTCATCATATTGTTTGTTATATTCACTGTATAATACAGATCAAAAATGAACTTAATCCAATGCGCCAAACAGTGAATGACGACTAGGAAACTGGATTCTGTCGAAAGTGGGAACCAACACCTTCAATATCTCGACCTCCCATCTACACGGCCGGAAGTTCAGCGGAACTGTTCGAGCTCTGGCCATGTAGTGATCGATCATTTTTTTTTTGTTCTGTTTCTACAAGCTTTTATTTAAAAAACAAAAAAAAAAAAACTGTGTCACTCTTTCCCAACTGCACAGCCGCAGATAGTTATCGCTGGCACAAGGACTGTGGGTTCAATGTCACTGTTACGGGAGGCTGATTTTACCTCCATAATTACCATTAAGGAAACAATGTCTAAATTATAATTTTATATTATATAGTATGTAAATGTTACAAAACTAAAACTAGATGTTGTTTTAGTAACGAAAACTCTTTCACGAAATATTAGTAATAACCTAGTAACTAAAAAAAAAAAGCTGATGTAGAGGTGAATTACTTATACGAACCCGTTGTAATTATCATATTTAACAGCAGTACTGAGGAAGTAAAAAAATTAATATATTTGTTTATTATACTTTCTTGTCCTTTTATATCGAAATTATTTTTCCTTTGGATCAGGTTTTGATCTGGAATGGTGCTGGAGTAAGTTAAACGAACGTAACGTCTTGAAATTTATCAATCATCAAATCTTTAGTATCTACCTGAAGTTAGACATTCATCTGATAAGCTGGGCTGAGTAACATACTAAACTTCCATCGAGGCTTGTTAGTATTCTTAGTGACTGCTAAGACCTACGCCAAAGACTGCTCAGTAGACTTGCACTTGTTTCTTTTCCGGCCTGACCTAGTTTTCCTTGAGTTGGAGCGTCCTTGTGCTCTATAACATTTGTTTACAATTGATTATACTTCGCAGTTTGAAAAAATTGTTCAAGGGTGTTTGGGATTATTTAAACTTATCCCGTCAAATAGAAATAACAATAAGGTATTTAGTAAAAATTTTAAAATTTTTTTTAATTTATATATTTAATACTAGGTTAGCCTGGTGGGCCTTACTTGGTTGATATAACCGTTTCTTTTTTTTAACAATAGATTATGGGGGGTACAGTCTCGTACAAAAGATACACCTAACTATTTAAAAATATATAATTAAAAGAAAATAAGATAAAATAAATTGATACAAAATAATGCTTCGTAATAAAAGAGAAAAGTAAAATTAATAACAAAAATAACAACATTCGTAGACCTAACAAACAAACAATTGCCCTCTAATGGTAAAGAAAAACAAGTTATTTGCAAAAAAGGTGAGAAGAGAAAAAATAAAAATAAAATAGAAGTATTGTGAATAATAGAATTTACAAATGAATGTCCGGGCAGCAGACTGGGCTTCAGTCTTCGGATTGAGGTTGGGTTTCCCAAGTTGAAGGTCACTGCTCCTTTAACTGTCGGTAAATAGGAGTGGAAATTCATGAACTTTTTTTTTTTTATGTAATCCTCTATGGAATCCATTTTTTATTCCCGATGCAATTGGCTATTTATTATGAACCAATGAGCATCTTCTGCGATTCTTAGGACTTTATTTTGAAAAGATTGTAATTTTCTTCTTTTGGTAAAGGATGCCGCTTCTCAGACTTCGCAGCCGTACATCAGCAGTGGACTGAGAATTGTTTTAAATATATATAAACAGTTGTTTCTGTTTTTAGTTTGGAATTTCTATTTAAGATAGGATATATCATTGCTAACCTTGAAGTTAGTTGAATGTTGATATGGTGATTCCTAGTAAGGCGGTGATCAAGGTAAATTCCTAGGTATTTTACTGTTTCACTGGCAGGATTTTAGTAAAATTATTTTGATGCGATACAATACGCTTGTATTTTTAAAAATGTTGCAAGTATTGGACCTATATCCTAATTGGATTATTTTTTTACTTAATTTGAGGTATTTTATTTTTATTAGCACTATTAATTATTTTAATCAGCGGTTCCTCTGCGCTAAGGTAACTAATTGTATCAGTAATGTTTAAAAATTACAAACAAAATTACCATTAGGAACGAAATATTTTTTTTTCATAATTCAAGGTATTTTATTTTTATTTACACTATGTAATTATCATAATGAGCCATCTTTCTGAGTTATGATTGATGAAAATTTCAATGGTGCGACGTAAGTTATTCAACAGTTATAGAATCGAAGTTTAAAAAAAAATTAGAGAAACATCAATAGTTTTTTTTTTCATTTATATGACTTATTTACATTAATTTTTCTTTCTAATGATCAAATATTGACTGAATGGTTGTTTGTTTTTATTTGGGAAACTAAGGGTTTTGTTCTTAAGCCTTCCAATAATATTTTAACAATTAAGAAGCTTTCCATCAAATTGGAGAATATGGTCGGGGAGGGGGAGAGGGGTGTGGTCAGCAAAAAGAACACAAATAATTATTTATTCATGCCGACGTTTCGACCTGAGTTTTAGGTCTTAATCAGAGAGCTTGTAGCAAAGGGGTCCTAGCTAAAACGGGGTTTTAGCTGAGATCTCTTTCTAAATCAAAATCAACATTTTTTATAAAAAATAAACTTATCTACCTTAGATCCTGATTTTTTAACTAGGATTCTCACATAATAATTAAAGATTAAGAATTATTTAATGAAACTTTTTCGATTTGAGGATCAAAAAGCCTAAAACGATCCTGTGTTTTTTTAATTTATAGAGGATTAAATAGAACAGGTTTGTAATTAACTATATATCTACTGTATTTTTCAATTTTTTTGTATTATTATTATTTTTTTTAATAAGTCTGTTCCGTATTCACCTTTGCAACTTGAACCTTTTCATCATTGCAGTCACCCGTCGTCACACGCTGCTCTTCACCGCGTACACCTTACCACCCTCTCATGAATATTTACTATTGTTTCATTAATTGTAGGGATGGTATTGAATTAGATGAGGACCATGTGAGGGGGTGGTTACTTTCATTTATCGGGTTTTCCAATTACGACGGCAACTGGGAGGGATACAGTGTAAGAGAGAGAGGGGGAGCGAGAGGCGCGCGCAGTACCGACTCTGCCGCTAGTCGCGTGTTCGCTCAGTCGCAAGTCGCAATCCGAGTCGCAAGTCATGTTGCAGATAACGTCGGTAAAGTGACGTCGGATATCGCGGTTGGGTGTCATGGCTTTCTACCTCAGGAGGAAGAAGAAATAGACACTTTAACTAATTAAAATATATAAATACAATTTCCTTCGTCCAAGGTGTATACGAGAAAATTTTATTTATTTTTTCAGAAAAAAAATTGGTGGGTCCAAAAAAAAAAATTAAGAAATCTTATATTTAGAAACTTTCGAATCCGTACCTGAAATTTGTATATTAGGACAATTTCAATGAGTGTAAGTTAGTTTGTAGTGAGAAGCCTCAGCGCTGCAATAAATTTGTGATATATTTTTTTTTTTAACTTCAAAATTAGATTCGTAGTTTACATTGGACTCTGGTAGTATCATACCTCCCTACGGACTGATTGCAAACAGGTAAATATATTATTATAATATTCTTATTTACTTTATTGACTGACCTATAAATCATCTCAATATTCTCAATCACTACGCTAACCATGTATTTGTCATATCAGAATTACTCTAAATACTTTGCTTCTTGAATTTATCTTGTCAAGACAAGTTGTTTACAACTAAGTAATTCTGCAATATTTTTCCCCTTATGGCTTCTATTACCTTATCACACGATAAATTTGGTATTTTTTGTCAGTCTGATCATTATATTAAAACTATCATTACATATGAATATTATTTCATAGTGTACCTTAAGATTATAACTTCTCATAAGTAAATAAATAAAATAAAAAGCTAAAATAATGCCGTAAGAAACATAATTTGTTTTAACATTATAACTATTTTCCGCCAAAGGTGATTCAAACATATTTTGGAAGCCAATAAATTCTATACATCAGCAGATCATACCCTAAAATACATTATATCTATTCCTAACTGTTCTCCATTACCATTTCCAATTAATACATATTACTGGATTCTGACTTTGACTTTATTCCAACTGTAAATTAAAATAGGGAAAACGTTATAAAAATGTTTATCATAAGAACGACACTTACGACAGTATTATGTTTTGTCAACAATCCCGCTCGGCACAATTTTTTTTTTTTAATTTAATTTAATGAATTGGTTATGACTAAAAACTGGTTCTTTCAGCATATTAATATATTATTAGTCTAAATTTGTAAAGAAATAAATATTTATGTTTATTTACCAAAACAATAATTGTTCTACCATGGGTTCATTAATTACAAAATTATTAGTATGTTTGATAAGAATAGAGAAAAAATTATCTCGTGAAATAAACCTATCTTAAAATTCTATTGAAACTATTGTCATATAATCATATAATCATTAAATTTGTAGAGACTGTATTTTT
>NW_027108914.1:1471361-1474589 GCF_000696795.3 Halyomorpha halys | reverse complement strand
TACACACAGTTAACACCATACCTAATTATTAATTTTATTATTTCTATTATTCAATTTAGAATATTTTTGAGTTTCATAATCATAATAATTCATAATCATAATACCTTTAAAATTATATTTTATCAGTTTACCGGCATTTGTAATATCTCGTAAATAAACCAACTGATGTTTATTTTTACCTGAAAATCTCATAGAGAAAAAACAGCCAAAAAATGTCCTTATTATGCGAATTAGATGAATGATAAGTTTGAATGAGAACTAATTTATATAATGTTAAACCTTACAAAGATACTCGCATGAGAATTCATACTGGAATTAATTAATTAATTAATTGAATTGTAAATTAAATAATACAAAGAAACACTTTTTCGCATTAATTGAATAATTTTATCAACGCTTCCCCGCACTTTGGTTGCGTCACCTTCATTATATAATCAATCACCTGTTTAATAAAAAAATTACTTTCATTTTTCATTTTACTATTGTAAAAACTGAAATGAAGAAATCTTATTTATTATTTATTCATGTCTTTTTTTTAGTGATTCGTGCTATAAGACATGGAGTAACAACTATTTTTATATTTTTTTTTCAGTGCCATCAACAATTACTGTGTGAAAGATATTTTATCTTTATTATAAAAATGTTCATATGTTTAAATTCAAAAAGAAATCTATATAGAAAAATAAAAGTTGTTTTCTTATTGTTTTTACTTGTTTGTTCCTTAAATAATTTATACGATTTAAAGCAAATTAAAATTACGCAATAACTCTAAATTATTATATCATATCATTATATTTTATAAATGAATTAAATAATTAATTTAGACGGCCACAGACGGAGATAGTAAATAGGAACAGTAATTTAAAAATGATCAATTTAACATCCCATTATATTAGTTATTTATGATTATTTTTTTATAATTTCAGTTATATTATTCATATTGGCTATACAGAATAGTTGTATATTTTGAGTTGTTTTTAACTTTCAAAATTGTTATTATATCTATCTGCAATAAATGAACCTATTAAATTATGGTCGGATATTTTATCAATGTGGTTTTTATTGATTCGTGCGATAAGACTACGAGTAAAAACCATTATTATTTTCAGCGCCAATCGACAATTACTGTGTGAAAGATATTTATCTTAGCATGTCAATAATTTAGTTCAGATAAGCATAAAATGAACAATATTATTCTCCTTCAAAGTCACTGTCTCATCAACTATTCCGATGCTACACGGCATTTCTCCGAGTTCCCAGAGGGTCTCTAAGCCTAGGATACGACTGATTTCGCATTTCCGAGGATATGGTAATGGGCGGGCTTTTGCAGCCGTAGCGGTTCATGTTAATTACGAGAACGCATTATTTATAAGTTGCCATCCTCGTACAAGATTTATTGCCCAACAACTTCCCATGAGCACTTTTTGTGTCTCACTCCAACTCCTAGATTAGAATAAAATTTTACATTTTCGCCTGAATGATCTTCGTTTTACGAGTGTAGGTATGAGGCTGAAAAAGGCCACCTAAGATCTGAGAGCGGACATGAATTTCTTCAACATTCTTCAAACTCAAATTAATAATTGTTCATCCATTAATTGTTTTACTAGTGCTACTAATGGAAAAAAAATTTATTTTCAAAGCAAGTCATACCAAGGAACACAAAATAAATGGTTTTTCAATTACTAAAAAATAATTCTTGTACTTAATTCAATAAATAATAAATTTAATGCATTGTAATTTTTTTTTAAAATAAATAATTCAAACTCTATCCATTATAGTCTCAAAACTTTTTATTTCTCTTATACGTCCAACGTTTCGGCCAATTCGGCCATCTTCAGGGACGAGATAAACGATTTAATTTAATTTATTGCATTATTTAGAAAAATCTATACATGAAAAAAATGAATATTATTATTTTATAATTGAGAAATGACAAAAGAATTTAGTGGAAAAAAAATTGGAATATTTTATTAATATTTAAAATTACTGTATACATTGATAGTAAAAAATTTATCTACACAGAATATCATGTATATTTATTATATACGTTTAATTTTGATAGAAGCTCAACTGACAAACATTTCTAAATAATTAATGGTATTCACGACAGTATTTTGTAAGGATTTTTTTAAAAAAAATTTTAGTAGTCCGAATAGTCTATAATTAAGTATATTTTTAAAAATCAGTAGAATTCATTGAAATATTTTCGAGGTATATATATAAATTATAAATTATTTTAACTTTATTATCAAAATGGATAATGTAACAATGATAAATTAACAATGTATTGCAATCAATTATTAGGTTACATATGTTAATAATAATTAAATAATTCAATTTATATTATTATCTGCTGATTAATTCCTATCGGTGATGTAAGATGAAGATAAATCAGATAAACATTTTATAACAATTAGAACGGAATGGTCAGGGTTGCAGTAAAAAATAAAACAACAAAATGATTTTAAATATTTTCGTTTTACTTTTTCAGAAATTCTTACTATCTCCTTCTAATAGTACTGTTGATTATCCTTATATAATAATTTTGTATATATGTATAAAAAAAAAAAAGTTAGCTCTGTATATAACAACGATTATTATGACCGGAATTGTTCTAATGGCAATAAATATACTTCCATATTTAGAACGTTATAAATAAATGTAGGAAACCGGTTTTCCAAAAGGTTTTCTACCTAGGGTTTTCCAAAAGGTTTTCCACCATCGGAGTATTCCAGATAAAGGGAGAGATCTCCCAGACGGGGAGCTCGGACTCATATATTATGTATGTGGCTTCCCATCTACATACTCTGGCTGACATCATTACCGTCCTCCCGGGAGACCTTTTACTTCTTCTGGCCACGTCAATTTGGGAGTCCGTCTCAATAAATTGGCGGCAGACTCCTATCTCCTTGTCCGACCCTGCTACAAACGAGCTAGAAGAAGAAAAAAAATAAGCGGAATCTGTGTTCTGTGGATCGGAAGAAGTAATTTTTTACCATTAGTAAATAGCTTTAGCCAAAAGTTATTATTATAGTTATAGTTATCTTATGAGTATAATAATGACTGGGTATATATAATGACTGTTCATATTTATATACATAATAATTATACACATAATAATTGATATTTATTTCTATTTTTATAACGTTTTTTGTCATTAGTAATATAAGTATAATAAAATCTATTTTATTTAAGATAATAAAATCGAACAATTATAAATATCATTAG
>NW_027108914.1:1462352-1471281 GCF_000696795.3 Halyomorpha halys | reverse complement strand
TATATATCTCCCATAGAGCAAACAGCTGGTAAAGTAAATAGTTGAGTCGGGAATAGAGACTGCTATCGGGTCAGCTGGTCCTTCCTTAGCACCTGACCTAGGGCAGATATTATCTCCTGTTCAACCTCCTCCTAATTTATAGACCGGGAATAATTCATACCCTCAACTTAACACTTGGAAATTTATATTGTCAGTTCCTTAGTCAATTCTATCCTATCCTTCGTCACTGTTAATGTTTTTTTACAGGAATAGTTTAACCACTCAACTGAATAAATCAGGTGTTTGGCCAAAGAATACCCAACTTGCGTGGAAAGAAAAACTACTTTATATTCCTTTATCTCGTAAATCGTTAGGAACATTCTAAATATCGTCAGCATTGGTTTAATTGAAATCACGGAACATTACAAATACGATTAGAAAAAAAAATCGGAAAAAAAGGTTTTATTTATTAATAATAGGTGGCTGATTATCAAAATATTTTGAACACAGAAGTTTGACTGTGTTATATATTAAAGTTAAAGTTTCAAATTATAATTTAGGGTGAAGAAAGGGCAAAATAGGGTAATTGCAGACTGAGATTAATGGCCTCCATACATTTTTTTAATAAATTTATGTGGTTCTAATTGTAATTGTAATGAGATTGTCCTTGAGGATGGCCGAATTAGCCGAAACGTCGGACTTATAAAGAAATATAATTTTTTTTAGACTAAAATTGGACAAAATTTATTTATTTATACAATAAAAACTAGTCTCAAGAAAGTGTAAAGATTATATATAAATTATTTATTCTGTTACTGTATCCGTGATTCAACCCTGTGGGAATGATTTTTTTTTTAAACTATCAACTTTCTACGTAATTAATAATAGTCTAAATCCTTCCAAAACACCTTATTTTCTTGAGCGTCAATTCAATTTGTAAAATGGAGGAGTGATGCGTCAAAGTTCATTAACAATATTTTACTCATTTCTAATTATTACATTATTTTAAGTTACCATCCTTTAACACCGCAAATGTATAAGAATACTAATCTAAAACGTTAACCAATGTTAACGCATAGTTTCTAGTATTGTTAAAAAAATAATAATAATAAGTAATGTTATTATTACGTTCTCATGCTAATTAATATAACCTATAATAGTAAAATTATTTGTTAAATTGTGATTAGTGTTTAGGAAGTTGTATCAACGAAAAATATTTATATATATTTATTTATATTATTTATATTTATATATTATTTTGTTTTAATTCAGTGTGATTTAGATCTAGTTAAACTCATGTTAGAAATATTATTAAATTTAAAACCAGTTAATAGCTATTATAAAAATCAAATATTATCAGCTGATTCAACTGTTTCATTCCTAGAAATTCAAAAATATTCCAATAATAACCTCATTCGTTTAACACCTTCAAGGAACCTTGAATAGTAAAATTGATTCATGGGTTTATAATTTTTTTTTTCTGGCTCCTATTAATTTTCCAATTCCGCAGTAGTACGATAAAGGTGGCATTTAACCCTGGATAGATAAAAGGCGGATTTATAGACTTTTATTCTCGGCGGTAGGTGTGTATCCCTTGCCTGCAACATCTCCTCGCCTCTTGATGAATACATGTTTGGCCTGGATGAGTTGTTTCGGCCGTGTAAATAGTACTGCTCTAAATCACAATAAAGCCACGGGGGTCCTGTATCATGTTCTCTTAACTAAACAGATTTTTAGATTGTGTTGTATTCCAGGGGGCTTCGTTGTTCCAGACAACGCAAGGTTCCATCTATATTTTTTTATTATTCTTGAGGTAACTGTAAATTAAAATTTTATTAGCAAGGTATTTAATTATAATAAATGTCATAGCAAGAAATTGTTCTCTTCGCATCTTGAATAAAATTTTTCCGGACAAATTATTTAAAGTGAAAGCTATCTTATAAATAAGACATTTTAATCAATTTTTTACTATGAACTATCTTGTAAACGAAATTGGAAAAAGTTGCATTTAAAGTAAAAAAAAAAATTAACTGAAAATATTTTAGAATTAAGTCTTTTTATATTAAATAACTTATTACTTTTATTTATGAAGAGTGAATAAAAATAAAGCCTAGCTATGCACTTTTGTAATTACATTTTTTTTAAAATAATTAAATTAAAAAGTCATAACAGAACAATATGAGGGAAAAAATGAATTGTTTATTCTACTATAAAATAAGTAAATACAAATTGTCGGGTGTTTTCAAGAAATATAATTACTGATTAATTTTTAAAAAAGTCTTTTTACATATATATAAATTATTGACGATATTTTTTTTTTTTTTTAATATAAAGGAGATGGTCAGGAATTCCTTTAAAAGGAACAACAAATATTCATTGCTAACATTTCGCTCCATCAATGTAATTTGTAACCAAAATGCTCTAACTATTTTTCATTGTTTAATTTTTAATATATTTTATTATGTTATATTATTTTTATTATATGAAATAAAAAACATTTAAATGACTAAAAGAAAATATATTTTAACAATGTAAGATATATATTATTATCCAACATTTTCAACATTTTTGTATCTTATTATACTACATTGTCAACATATTTTTAGTTGTTTTGAATCTTTTTTGGTCCTGTAAAGTGGAACGAAAGGTTGGCAAATAAAATCCTTTTTATTTTATATTACAAAAATAATATATGATAATATAATATAATAAAAAATGTGCAATGAAAAATAGGTAAAGCATTTATATTACTAATTGTTACATTGGTAACAGAAATATTAAAAATAATGAAATTGAGTTTAAACATTTTATGAAAGAACTAAAGATTAACGTAATTTTTAAACCATTCTCCATTTAATGTATAGTGTAATTAAACAATGTAACATATTGGATATATTTTTCAAAACAAATTTCAATTATATAGAACGAGGAATCACATTTATTCACATGCTCAAATCATAGGCTGTAATTTTTTGTTCATGTCTCCATAGATCTCACAAATGATTGAATCATTCTGGAAATGGAATTTACTCTTCAGTCATAAAATAATTTTCGGGATAATAGAAAAATGGTTGAAAATTATATGATATTGCGTTGTATTCTGATCTAAGGTATTACCGTTCACATTTGTATGCATTCATCTTTTTTTTTTTTTTTACAATTTATAACAATTACAACCTTATTGATTTTTGGAATATTTTAGTTTATGGAATTAACTTGACTAATGATTAGATAAGTCAAGCGATCATTTTCAAGAACATAGAAAAAAATAGTGAAAGAATGGACCAATGAGCAATAAACGACCTTAGCACAAAACTACAACACCCACGGCCTAATCGACCAATAGACAGGAAGAAATAAATCTTTAAATGTGAATGGCTCATTACTTAACGCCAGAGCCTTACAGGACATAACTTGGCAACGTTAGTAAACAAAGATGTGTTGCCATCCTCCTGAAATAGTCAAACAAAATGGTTGGAAATTTATTTTGGAATTGATTAATCGTAATAGATGAAAAAGATTAATATAAGTCTCATTAAAAATCGGTATTTGGTATAGATAATAAACGTTATTATAAAAAAAAAATTAACTTAATAAAAATAAATGTATTCAGTAAACTATATCATCTATTTTATTTAAAATATAAATATTAATTACCATCTTGAATATTATACTCCAAGTGTATTTCTATCTACAACTGTGAGCAGGTTTCAGTGAGCTTTCAGATATCTGCTTACAGTTGTCTGAAAGCAATTCTCTCAATTTCCTGGCCTTGAACTAGAATAAGAATATTTTCAGGAGGTTAGCATTATCAGTGAAATATTGGATATGATAAACTGAACGCGTTTCATTTTGGAAATGTTTCAGAGAAAATAATCCATAAGATAGAGTTTTTCGAGTGAAAGTAATTCTCACAAACCTAACGAAAAGATTTACCTCATTGACCTAGTAAAATTATTGACAAATATAGTTATGTAAAAAAAATATTTTTGTCCTTGAATTTATCTGTCAAAAATAAATATTAATTTTTGAAAATTGCTTCTCGGGAAAAAGTGAATGTAAAGAGGAAAATTTATACTGCTTAAAAACATGTTCTATTAGTTTTATCAGAAAGCTCTAAAAATATTAGTTTTGAGTGAAAAACAAGCGAAAATTTTAGTTTTTCTGCCACCATTTCGTTATTTATTCTATTATTTTTTAAAACCAGTTTTTCAATTATTCTGTGAATTGAAACAACATAACATATATTTTTTTATGTTTAAAAAAAAATTCAAGATGGCTGCCAAAATATCCAACTTTTAGTGTGTCAAAAAGACACCAAAAATGAGCAAAAGAATTCAAAAACCGCCTTTGCGGGAATTATTTCCTCAATCGTCTATTTTTTCTTACATCTCCTTTACCAGAAACACTGCTTGATCACGTCCTTTATAAAATATAGCCAGCTAAGCAGTATGTTATCAAATTATTAAATGAAAACCTCTGTAAAAAGTACCAGTATATTGTACTAGAAATTGTGCAATAAGCTTAATTTTTTCTTTATTACACTAACAAAAATACAAAGTACACTAAGGTTGAAGTAAGTTTTAAAAAAATGCGTCTATCTTGAACGATTTTGAAGCTGTTGAAATTTTATAAGCCTTTTTTAAAACTGTTGATGAGCAATGTGCTATGCCTGGTATGTATTTATGTCATCAATCGTCCATTACTTGGGGTGCCTTTCATCAGCGAAATTTTTTCAGATCAGTTATTTAATTCTATTTGAGTGACTCGATTCTCATTATATATTAATTAATTAATTTATATTATCCAATTAAATTGATGATACTAAATTATATTGTTTATTAATGATGTAATTAATAACATGGAATTGATAATTCACCCTAATAAGCAATAAATGATAAATTACTTGCTAAACGAAATAAATTTAAAACATACCACTCATAAAGTTAGTTGCGTGTCGGCTGAGAGTTCCCCATTTGCATAATTACTGAATGGATAACCCTTTGGGAATAATGAGGCGATTACTACAAATTTACTATGTAAACCGTTTAATAAAACAAAAATAATGCCCTACACCATTGACCTGTTGGTTCTCTATATCGTAATTTAGCAATTTTTCACAGGGACTGGCTACTATTATACACCATTTAAGTGTTATCACCAGTGTTACTTAATATCCGTTATTCAAGAACTTGAAATGGTTCATTTCCTGATTATATAATTATTATAAATATATACATCTGTTTCGTATTAGTAGTTTTTACCTAGCATTAGATATACTATTAATAATCATTAGACGATTTTTTAATTTTAGCCTAATTTTGAATCTTTTTAGTTTTTTATCTAAAATTTCCTATTGTGAGACAATATTTATTTAACTATATATTTAATAATATGATATATAATTTATTTTAAATAACTATATTTATTTAAATTAAATAAATATATCGCCGCTTCCCTAATAAAAATTATATTTATTAAATATTTAATTTTTGTTTTCTAATTTTCCATTTTTTTTTTTGGATTCTTATCACTCTTACTTAGTTCTTTCGTTGTTTAATTATTTATTTTCGGTAATCAACCTTTATGATGGACGAAGAAAAATAAAATTGAGCTACTCCCCCTCAAATTTTTTTTTTTTGAGATTTGGCAATAAAGTCTAAGTTCACCCCACAATGATCCTAAGTTCGTGATCATCATTCGCTCTCCCGTTTTAATAAAGGAAAAATTATAAAGTGTTTTTAAATCAATATTCAAAAACCATAAACGAAAAAGTATATTATAAATATTACTGTAAAAGGTAGATGAATTAAAAAAAATATTAATCCAACTAATGTTTGTGAAACAGCAAAGAATGTTCTTATTGGCAGCTTATAACTGTAGAAGTCCCTACATAATCACAGATTGTGTTCACACCAGATTTCGCGATTTAGCTCATTCACTGATCTTTCCACGATAATCCTAAGAACTTGACAGTGCTAAATGCCAATTTTCAAATTTTTTTTAGGATTTGTATATTGATCCCAAACAATTACCGACAACAATAATTACTTTTAAAAAACAAATTATTTTAAACAATAAATCATTGATTTTTCCATGAAAATCTTGATCGTTTCATTTTTTAATAGACAAAATAAAAATTCCCTGTATACCTCGTGACTATGAGAGCCAAGCACTACCACCGGATAACAAATGCAGTTAATATGAACCCCTCTACGACCCTCCCAGCGGATGCCCTCACACTAAGCTGGGCTCAGCAAGATGGCCGGTTATTTTTCCCCTACGGATAAAAGGGCATTCAGGTTGTAAATGCCTGGATTTCGGTTCTCAGATCGTCCGACCTTCTCTAGCTTCTTACCGGGATTTTCAGTTCTTTTAGAAACCGCATACGAAGAATGATAAAAACTGCACACAGACTTGATCCAAGTTATTTAGAGTAATGAAACTTCTCTTTTTTTATTCTTTTTTCATACCCTTTATTCATTTAAACAAATACAAATATATATACAATACAAATACATGCATCCTGGCAATTCATTTTTATCCATGTATTGCCCGAAGGCATTTTAAGGAGTTAAGAATGGTCTGCTATGGGCGGGGCATACCCCGTTTTGATTATTGCGGAGTAAGAACGAAACCTATGCAAATCTTTTGAAATGTAATGCAAAATTACAAGTTATTTTTAACGAGAGTAATAGCTATAAATAAAATTAAAACTAATATCTGAAAATTTCTTTCAATGCCTTAAATCCTTCAAATTCGAGCACGCAACTAACCAGCTAACTTTTTTCCCATTCAAACTTCATCAGGACTGAAAAATATAAGAGCCATAAATCTATCTTACGAAAACGTATTAAATATTAATAAAAAAAAAAAATCAGAATTTTGGAAAACTAAAAATCATTAGATTGAAATATTTTTTAAATTAAACTGCAATGCAAATTTAAAGTGACTTCAATTGTATTCGCAAAACGTTCATTTTGTTTCTAATTATTTGAGTATAAAGGCATTATATCCATAATAATTCATTCCTTACATTAGTTAAGTGTAATAATAAATCAGAAACGTGGTACTTTTCCCGCAAAAAAAATTCTTTCGACGAATCAAAACTTAGCTACTAAATACCTCCCCCAAATACACGACTTTAATTCCATAAATCCATAGGAAAAACGATTTGATTCAAAACACTTCGAAAAAACAAATTATTGACGTAGCTATTAACTCCTGATTGTTTACAGACAGGGAAAAAATATTACTTGAGGAAGAGCGGTGAGAAAAGAACTATCAAACATACGTTTTGCAGGAAGAAATTCTTTAAAATTGAGGAAAATGGAAATGGTAAATCCGTGGAAGAATATCTTTTTCTGATTTATTTTTATTCTTGAGTAGAGATATTAATTATGATAATCGATTGTGTGGAAAATATAATTATCTATTGTTAATAAATAATAAACATTACTGATATAATTTAAAAACTGAATAACCTGACGAACGAATTTTAATTTTATATATTTAGTTGAACACATTTGCCAACGAAAATTTTCTGGTTTTCGGACGCAAATCAGAAATTTTCTGGTTTAACAGATTTTCTGACTGATATGCATACATTTCTAAACTAGATTAAATCCAGACTGTTTTTATATACCCTTAAAATGTTCATTTAATGACAGCAACCGATTAAGCGTTTCTAGAGTCTAGTATAAAAACACCTGTTGAATCAACAAGGAAATATCATCGATAAAAGTCAAAGGTAATTCATCGAAGGTGGAACTAACAAATGAAGATGAAGATTTAGGGAAAGATAGGAGAGGGTTGAATGCGGCCTGAGGTAAGAACATTGTTGGACTGATTCCCGCTGCCAGCATTTTCTATTTATATAATAGATAGCAGACCCCTTTATATCATGGAAGGCTCTTATTTTAAAATGGGATCCCGCCTGTCTGTCTGCCCTACGGTAAAAATCAGTTTCCTTAAAGTAATCGAAATATGTAGTCTCTGTTATATGCAAGAAAGCCATCACTGTAAGTTTATGAGATACATATGATAAAAATATTATTTTGGTATAAACTTTTAGTTTTCGTATGTACAAAAATTTATACCCGTATCGACTTCAATCAAAAACGTAAGCATACATTTTTTATATAATTTAGTGAATTTTTACATTGATAAAAATACTTATAATAAATTCAGAATATATCGTAACATATGGTGTAGTAATTGTTTCATTTTATTATTAATTTAAATATTTATAATTAAATGCATTATGTTAGTATTGACTGATATATATTGAATAAATTTATTTTTGTTTAATAAATGTTTGTTCTCAAAAATGTCGCAACTTGTCTACAATATCTAAAGTCATTTTCAAATCTCAGTTTTATGATTTTTTGCTATATTTGAAACTTTTTAGTTGACAGAATGATTAGTTCCAACTTAAAAATTTTCGAAAATACTTTTAATAATGTTTCTTGTTTCAAAATTCTTAATTTTTTTTTTCTAAGAATATGTGAGAAGCATAAAAATATAAGTTTATTAAAATGTTCATTTTACTCTTAATCAGTTATTAAATACTAAATTGTTATTGAATCAATATTGAAAATAGAAATTATTTTATGTAGTTTGCTATTTTTTCTTATAGGTTCATTTTATCAAAATAAAATAAAATTTATTGTTAATCCTATCTAGATTGACATTTATAAGTTTGATAGGGCCTAATGAAATGAAGACATGAAGATAGGAAATTTTATGATTTTAATTAATTTATGAATTTTTTTTATTAGTTTTCCTAATTTTATATCGCTATTATTAGACCAAGATAAACATAAGAAAGTTCTGGAAATCCCTTATATTATTTAAACCAGTACCCAAATTAAGATGTAGAATAATAAAAAAAAAAAACGTTGTCACTATAAAAAAAAAAAAGTTAAAATAACGTATTCAGGTTATATAT